>NC_030429.2:27405085-27530085 GCF_001660625.3 Ictalurus punctatus | reverse complement strand
TCTTCGATTCAGAAATCGAAGTCGTGGTCACTGGAAACGGGGTCAAAACACAAAACAGGAAACATGAAACTATGACTGGGAACTGGGAGCATTCATTCCATTTATTTCAGTATGTTACGTTCACTGGACTTTTTTACTCCGTAATGAATTCTGTCCACTTCATTTTTTTGTTATTTTTGTTTTTAATTGCTCACAAATTTTTCTAACTTGGTTAATTCTACATTACATGACCAAACTTATGTGGTTCTAACTTTAAATTATTGTGGAGCTGCAGTGATTCTTCCCAGTGAGGAGCGAGTGAACACAAACCATGCAAAATACCAGCCTCCAGTTTTTCCTTTAATTTGTCAGCCTCCTCTGTACCTGTGTGTGTGTATATACATGTGTATATTGTGTGATTTTGGTTGTAAACATCACTGCTTAGACTTTGTGGGAAATGTTCTAGCTAAACTAGAAAAAATAATACATTTCTCTTTTTCTCCAGATGATGCAGGAATGAAGTGTCCTCAGCTACCGATCATGATCTTGTCCCTCCTATCATGTTTACTCCTCCAGTTCTGATTAGAAGAATCCTGAGTCTGTGTACAGGACTGTGTCTTTATTCCTCCGCCACCAAGAGGTTGAAGTATTATAGTTTTTGGTTTTCAGTTTGCCCGCTTAAACACCCACCCACCTGTCTATCTGTCCATGTCGGTCAGAGTAAGGTGTGCATTACACGATTTTAATGCACAACGAGGAGGAGAAGAATCTCCCGAGACATGTACGTTACAATGGTTATAGTTATTTACAGGCAGTGTATTAATTTAGAATGGTAATTAAACTGAATTAAACCTGTGCAATATACGGTTTTAACGCACACCTTCCAGACCAGCAGAATCAGGTATTCAGACAGACCATGATATAATAAGTAAGAAAACACTGAGGAGTTTAGATCCTGTCATCACTTACATAATATCCCCCATCGTGGATTGAGACCTTGGTGGGGTGAAGGGGATTGAGCACTTATTGTGTACTTGTGTATTATTATTTTTTTAATGTATTTTATGCTGTAATTATGCATCATGATGACCGCCTTGAGCACAGGACTCTAAAGCATGTACCTCTGAATTGGGTACTATAGAACAATGTCAATGTATCATTAAATTGGCCTTGTACATGTCTAATTTCACATAGAACAAGGTTGTGGCCTTCTCAATATAACAGACCTTTAATTGGTACCCATTTATTTATAAAGCCATTTGCCATAGTTTTCCACCTTGTATCACCTCTGTTTCCTTACAAAAATTAATACATAAGAAATGTAACCAGTATCGTCACCTGTTCACTGATAAGGTTAAGACAGCACCCATTATTTACTGGGAAACATCAGAGGGGCTGATACTGAATTCTCTTATTACATAGAGCAGGTTTAAACATTCCACCATAAACAGGTGTGTACGTGTTTTTAAAATAGTTTTGTATGATTTTATTTAGATTTTACATTTAAGCCAGATCTGGAATAGAATTTGAACTCAGTAATCTGCTGAACATTCATGAAGACCTGTATTTCTGAGAGAACAATATAGTAGGGTAGAATGAGGGTGTATATTTGTGAAAAACTGATGGTCTGGTCAGAAAGTGTCTTCAAATGTATTTTCTGTGGGAATTCTGACATTTGTAGGAAATGACCCAGCAGCTCTGTACATGTTAAATATTGTGTTAAATGGTGAGGAACTGCAAGATGTCTGGAGAACCCAAAACAAAACCACCTACTGCCTTACTCTGTGCATTTAAGGGCAATGTCTGTGTATAATGTATATAATGTTTTGATCATATGAAAAGACCTGACTTATCCACAGGTTATAGATCATTATGTAAAGGTACCTTTTATATAAGTTTATATTTTAATCAGATTAATTTGTGTATAAATAAAATGTTTTCCAGTGAGGGCAATATTTATTCAGTTGTCACCAAAAATGTCTTTCTCTCTTTTATCTGGAATGTCTCAGAGGTTTTTGTATTAAATACTGAACCTAGAACTTCTGGTGCTCAGCCCAAACTTATTGAATCAGACAGTATGGATCCAAACAGATTTGAGATCAGTCGTTGCCATATATTTCATTCAGACTGACAAAAATAGCTTCAAAACTGTAATAAAGAGTCACAGAAAGTATGTAGCTTGGATATTTTAATACAAACCTTAATTAACTGTTTCAACACTGCAGTGTGTCAAAAGTGTCATGTACAACCATGATCATCTCACTGCTGTTGTTTTTCTTTGTTTCCATACTTTTGTAATTATATTAACAGGAACAATGTACACATTTAATGTACACATTTAAATTCAATGCTCCAATTTTTTCAGTGAACCTCAAAAAAGACTTAAATTAAGAAATAAGTTTATTGTTTTCTATTTTGAAAAAAGCACCATTTCTATTTAAAAAAGTTTCAGTCTTCACTGGTCATCTGCAACTTTCTCCTGAAAAGAGTTCTCTACAGTTGGGGGCGTTAGCAGAACATGTAGGGGTAGAAGGAAATGAAACTGTAGATGTACTGACAAAAATATTGATAAAGCATGAAACAGATGAAATACAAATACCATGAAGTAGAGCAGAGATTAACACCATTATAAAGGAAAGGAGAGAGGAAGAGACGATAATTATGAGTCTTAGAATATCAAACTGACTTAAATCTAAGAATACACAGAACAGGAAAACACCCCACTGGACTCTGCACACACTGCAATACACAAGAGACAGAAAACACATTCTGTTAGACTGCAAAATATATGAGGAGGAAAGAACTGAGCTAGAGATGCAGATTGGAAAACAAAACATGACACTAAAGAACTTGCTGGGAAAAACATCTGGGAAATACACGTCCTCTAATAAATTATCCTTAATAAGTCAGAGACTTTAATAATTTAGTATGAATATCTAGTATATAGTTTATTATCATTGTTGTTATTATTGTTATTATTATTATTATTATTATTATTATTATTATTATTTTATTATTATTATTATTATTATTGTAATTTATATTGTTATTGTAATTATTATCGCGGTTTTTGTCCGTGCCAATCTGCTGCCCACACTCCAGTCCAGTAGGAGGCGGTAATGCACCGTAAGTTGGTTTGCCAACCGTTATTACAATCAAAGAAGAAGTTAGCATTACTGCTAAAAAAAAAAAAAAAAACACACACTCGAAGTCATCCTACAGCCTGTCGCCGTTCTGTCATGAGCTGAGGTAGGAAAATATCCTTATTTTATCCACAATATGTTTTATATTGTCTTTAAAGTATTTAAGGATGTTTACTGGACGTGTTGGTGCGTATTTCCGATTGTGAATTGTAGAGTTTAGGAGTTTAGCGTCGTTTATTCAAGCAGATGAGCCGCTGTGTGTTTTAGTGTACACAGGACCCGAGTATAGGGAGATAAACCTGGATCACTTCTACATTAATGAACACACAAGGAGAAATAGATTTAATGAGAAACAGAGTTCATGTTAAACATGTTGACCAGGTGTTTCTCTCCTGAAAGAGAAGATGGACATCATGTGCATTCTTAAACTGTTATTAACCCTTTGCTGTCGAGCTCAAAACCTGAATTCAGATCCATATTTTACCTCCATGTTGGATAATGATGACAGTTCTGTGTCACAAGCTGCTGCTCAGTAAGTTTAAACAGGATTAGTTTAGTAAATTTAACCACAAACGGGGTTAATTTGATCATTTTGTCCACCTGGCAGTGGATGAAGTGCTCTGGTCTACAGCTTTAGCTTGTAGAAGTGGTTTGTGTTTATTGTCACATACTCATACAGTACAGTGAAATATTAGTTTGTTTTTGTTTACAGTTTGTTTAGGATTGAGATGTCTCCTGTGGAAAAGTAACGGCGACAAGTAACAAGTTAATGAATGTTCTTAATCTTTATATTTGCTATATATGGTCATTTCCTTTCAAACAATCTATTTCCTGCTTCTGAAGAAAACGTTACAGTTGAAAGATTTGTGAAAATTTGAACTCGGAAGGTCGTGAGTTCAAATCCCAGCCCTGCCAAACTGCCACTGCTGAGCCTTAACCCTTAAATGCCCAGTTGTCTAAATTAGAGAAATGTAAGTTGCTCTGGATAAGGGCATCTGCCAAATAATAATAATAATAATAATAATAATAATAATAATAATAATAATAATAATAAATAAATGATGGATCCATCACTTGGTAGTATAAATGGAAATACAGGAAGTGTATTCAGAAATGTGGCAGGCAGATATTCACAGCTGGAGTGGAGCTCTGCCATGTTTACTTTGCTGTCTCTTTTTGTTATGAAGGGACCAGCAGAGGGCGCTACTGACTTCTTAAATATCATTCACACAAAGAACTCTTTGAGCATGTGAAGACATGATGGCAGCCATTTTAGAAGAGATTCTCACCGCCATTTAATGGTTTCAACACGGTGATGTTAAAAGTATTGAGTAAACCGATCACTGTCTCGCTGTTCTGTGGGCAATTTGTATACACCTGTATAAGGTAGTATGGTATTGTATAGAATGGTATAGTGTGGTATTGTAGTATGGTATGTGCCTTGTATAATCAGAGTAAATGCATTGACTGCACAGAGTGAAGAGATTTTCAGTTATATTCTTTGATTATGTGCGTGCATCAAAGTGTAAGTCAATATTTAATTTATATATGAGGATTACACTGTTTTTTTTGTCAGTTATTAAGTCACCTGGTTGATTCTGTATTCAGACCACTTTGTCAATTGAGAATTTTTTATCTTTATATAAAAAGATATATATTTGATGTAATATTACTGTTGCATATGGTATGGATAATGATGTTAGTTTGTGTAACTTGACAGTTGTTTGTCAGTGTTTCTGAGGTGTGATTCAGACTTATTATTGGAACTTCTCTAATTATTTGCACTTTATCTGTTAAGGAGTAAAATTCTACCTATTATGGTTTCAGGAAAGTTATATTAGTGCTTAAGGTTCTTTATAGAATTAGAGCTGTGATTTCAATAGTGTTTTTCTTTCTAAAGTAACCACACCTTGATCTACATGTTGAGATGAATTCTGAAATAAAGAACTACAATGGGAACCTGTGCATTCTATATTCAATACCTCATACCTTTTAACCCAGTTATCAATAGACAACTTTATTACACTTTTATAAGTTCTGGATAATAACTGATCCCTCTAGTTGTTTGTGTTTAAGCTTCAATCATCTTCACAAAACAGTTAAATATTGTTAAAGCTGCAGTACTGAAGCTTTTTTTGTTAAAAATGAACTAATAAATTATTGAGCAGTAAATAAAAACAGTTTGAGGGATTTTCAGGTAAGAGAGAGCGAGGCAGATGTTTTTGGTGACAGCATTTCACTCTGAATAAATACCGTCACACACAAATGAACCTGATTTTGGTCTTTTTTATATTATTAAAATATATATGTTATATACAAATATTACCAAATTACTTGTATACAAATTTAAACAAATACTGATATGTTTAGAATTTGTTTTTGTTTGGGATGTAGTTACACATTTAACCAGCAGAGGTCTGATCAAAAGCCGTGTTTTCAATAGAACAGAACAGACTTGAAGTGTCATTGTGTTGAGCTGGAGGAGAAAATACCACCTTTTTATTTTTTTTTTTAAGCTGTAGATGTTTTACGTAGAATCTATGAGAGAGAAAAATATTTGCCGCCTTCTGTTTTGTGTACGTCTCACACTAAATAGTTTCAGATATTAAAACAAAATCTAAGATAAAACAAAGGCAACCTGAGTAAACACAAAATACAGTTTTTAAATGATAACTTTTTTACTTCAATAAAAACATGATCGAATACCAAATGGGTCTGTGTGAAAATGTATTTGCCCCCGTAGTTACTAATTCCCCGAATCTATGAAACTGCATTCATAATGGGGTTCAGCTGGACTAGACACAACCACGCCTGATTACTGCAAACCCTGTTCAATCACATCAACACTTAAATAGAACTTTTTCAACAGCATGAAGTTGGTTGAAAGAAATTCCAGAAATGATGAGGAAGGAGGTGATTGAAATATATCAGTCTGGGAAGGGTTACAAACCTGTTTCAAAGGCTCTGGGACTCCAAAGAACCACAGTGAGAGCCGTTATCTCCTAATGGAAAAACTCAGCACAGTAGTGAACCTTACCAGATGTGGCCGAACTTCTAAAATTCCTCCAAGAGCACAGCGACGACTCATCCAGGACGTCACAAAAGAGTCAAGGACAACATCAAAGGAACTACACACCTCTCTTTCATCAATAAAGGTCACTGTTCATGACTCCACTATCAGAAAGACACTGTATCGGAAGTGTTTGGTTGTAGTTATTGCTGCTAAAGGTGGAACAACCAGATTTTTAAGTAAATCAATAAATTAAAAACGATAGTGTGTTTACTCAGGTTACTTTTGTTTTCTGTTGTATTTTGTTTGAAGATTTAAAACAATTTAGTATGAGATATAAACAACAACAGAAGAAATCAGGATCAGCAAATACTTTCTCATCAGTGAACGCTCAAATATATTACCTCTGATTATAATTTATAAATGAATAAATATGTATATACACATACTTTTTCACAGCACTGTAAATGTCACTAACTTATTACTTGGTGTTTGATACTGTACTGTAATCACCCTACACCCGGTAGGTCACAGGGCGTGGCTTTATTGTGATATTATGCTGTTGTTGTTCAATGCTAAGCACAATAATGAGTTCAAATGTCATGCATGAAACAGGAATGTAAAATATAAAAGCCAGAACCACATCATCAAACAATAGTTTTAAAGCAATCACATACCTGTGTTTATAATAAATATTTATAAGTGGCTCTGTGTAATAAGAGAATTCTCTATCAAAATCCTTTCACATTTATTCACAGTGAAAGTCGACTTTATCATTAAGCGTATTTAGGTAAGTATTTACCTGTATTTTATAGGTATTAACCATTTTCTGGAAAACAGAGGGAAAAGGAGGAGAATTGGAATAAACAGGAGTCAGTTAAAGGTCTATTCCTTTACTGAGGAGAAATGAAGGAATCATAAACCCATTGTTTCTATTTTCAGTTCATTACTGATCTCAAAACTCTGTTCTTCCTCTGTTCTAACCCTAAAATGTCACGGGGACTATGATGACAAAACCAGTTGTGTTCTCATAACACATGTTAACAGCATAAACTGCAAGGATCACATCGGCTAAAGTCAAATCTGATCCAGAGCTTAAGGTCATATAAGGCCTCGGGTCCTTAATAAGAGCTGGTAAAATCTGTTTAATTTATCAGTGAACTCACAACTGAACGTTCTCTACACGAGTCGTAGAACAGGTTCGAGGTTGATGAGGGACAAGTTTCTGTGTAAATGGGTGTGTATGTAAAACATGCCAAATGTATGCAGAATACACCACCAGGGCTTTTAAAATCAGAAAGCTATCAAAGCAGCTGAAGAACCAACACGCTCATCTTTACCAAAAAGAATTATGGCAACAACAAAAGCCTCTGTATTTATTTACTTCATCAACTCACCACAGTGTTTATTAAACCAAGGCTTAATGTTTAATAAGGGAGTTGAGAGAAAACCTTTAGTTGTACCTCTTCTTCTTTTGCACTCGGATACAAAAAGAATGTAGTTTTGACTATTTCTATCTTAAAAAGACAAAAATAGAGGCATAATGTGTCCTTTGTGACCGTTTTTATTGCAGTACGTATCAGTCAGTAATATAATACTGCACGACTGCACTGGGTAACTCTAAACAGGCCACAATGTAAACATGTACTGAACCACGTGACTTACAGGAACATTTAGCACAGCCCACACCCTTTCCAGGAAATCTGCTTCAGAGAATAGCTTTCAGTTCTTCAGTTCTGGTAAATCACATGGTACATTCTGTCTCTCTGTCTGATTGGCTTTTTAATAATAGTGTCTCCAAATATCTTCAAATGAAAATAAATTATACACAGCCAGTGAGATGACATTATTTAACATTTCTGCTTTTATATCATTTTCCAACATACAAAACAGATGCAGTGTTAATGTAAATCATAAAGATAATATTTGTATTACGCATTCATATTCAGTCCTGAGAATGAGCAGGTGGAATGAGTGTTAAATGGCCGCTGTTTCTACTTTTTAAAGCTGAAAAACAAGACCAGAGGTGTCCCATCTCCTTCCCTCTCTAATTTACACTCCAAACGTCTGGGCTGTGTTTCCATCAGAATAGTCTATTATAATGTTTGTTATGGAGGTGCATCACAAAAAAATTTAAATGCATGGAAAAGGTTTTTTTTCCCACTGTAATTTTTATTCAAGAAGTGGAACTTTAAGATGTTCTAGATTCATTACACATAAAGTGAAATATTTCAAGACTTTTTTTTTTTTAATCTTTAAGATTATAGCTCACAGCTCACGGAAATCTCAAATCCAGTATTGCAAAATATTAATACAAATTTTAGATGCACCTGTATGTGTACAATCACAACATCAGGAGATCACATGACTTGGCTAAGAAGACTAAGAAGGCCTTCAAACTAAATTTCCCTGCACTTAGGCATTTTAAATATAAATGTTACTAATCATGAATTTAAGTCTGGGTGTAGTTATAAAAGCTAAAGCTTATTATTATTATTATTATTATTATTATTATTATTATTATTATTTTCCTTTTTGATACTGTCAAATGTTTTGACTTCTATACTTTTAGTAGCTTGTCTCTGTTGTAAATTAGAGCTTGACCTAAATGGGCTTCCAGAAAGTTAAATGACTGAAATTGTGTGGGACTGTGTGGAAATGCGCAGTTCCTCTATGATCATGTGAAAATTCAGTACAAGGCCAGAAAACATGTGTTGTCATGACATATGACCGGTCTACCCACAGCGGTATAGATCATGTCCCAATTACACAAGGGACAAAATATTAATATGACTGAAGTCAAGAAAACATAAATGCCTACTGACCACCACCAAGAAGAATATATGAAGTGTTGACATTAGCCTGCATTAGTCTCGTCATTTCATCTTTTTTCAGTTATATCAAAGTGAGAATCCTGTAAGAGTTTTCTCTGATCTGTCAGTTCCAGTATATTTGATCATCAGTAGCATTAGAAGTGGTCAGACAATTTTGAGATTAAAGTGACCTGGAGGAACAGTGAACGCTGATAATCTGACCTCAGTTTACTGCTGCATCGGTCCACAGAAACGTATCAGCATACTGAACAGATGAGTAAAGGGATTTCTAATGGCAGAAAAAGTTGTTTCCTGATGGTTTAGCAGCTAAGGAGCCCATGATCTCACTTATACCCAGACCGGGAACCAACCCAGCAACTGGAGGTTACGCTCAGTGCCAGTCCCAAGCCCAGATAAAATGGGAGGGTTGCATCCGTTGTTAAAAAATAAAAAATCCTTGCCAAATGAAATATATGGACCAATAATCTGCTGCGGCAATCCTTTAATCCACCTCCTACTACAAAAAGATCCTGCAAGGACAAGAGAAGAACAAGAAAGGAAAGAGCAGAAGAAAAGGCAAGAAGAATAAAGAATCATCAGGAAATGCCGATCACTGACAATTACCACACGATCCTGCAATATCTGAGCGCCCAACAGACAGCTTTAACTGCAATGCTAATCGACTTTGAAAGTGCCATGAAGATGTTCAGAAACAGATAAGAAAAGTCATAAGAATACATAGAACTGTAAGAACTAAAATATAAATAGAAAATATTACTGTTAATGAAGCACCCAGTGAACAAGTCTGTTTACTGAGTGAAAAACCACTTCCTGCCCCACATGAACACGATCTAAGCCAAGCTCTATTGTACATGTCAAAGGAACGAATACAAAGTGTTAAAATAACAAAGATGATGTACTGCTTTTGCTTGCGTCTGTGCTACACAAAAGTGCAAATTGTTAGAATAATAAGATGCTGAAACACCTTGCTTTCTTTTATGCTATAACTGACATACGACTGGGTGAAAGTCACTGAGGCAGGATGAAGCTAGCAGAAGGACTCAACAGGATATTGTGGGTTAGCCTAACATCCTGTGCTGAGTGACTCAAACACACACATATGCTTAAAAATATTTAACAGATGTACACAACTTGTTTCTAAGGATCCCAATGATTTTGATGTTAAGAATCCAATGTACCTTGGAAGTACAATGTATTATGTGTGAAGCTGTTTGTTCTTTGCCAAGATTCCCGTGGTGAAGATCTATGCCAAAGTTATTGTTAATTACTGTATTGAAAATTATTGTCCTGCTTGAAACTATTCTCCTATAAACCAAATCCACTTGAGTGAACTTTAGAAGTGACTGGTGAGTCCTCTTTTTCTATGATATACTACAACTAGAGTTTATTTTCTTCTTCATCAATTTGGACCAAAGAGTAAGCAAGAACTCCCGTTTCTCATAAAATTTTAGTGGTGTAGAGTTTACAGAGATTACAAACTGCAGTTTTGTCATCATTCCACACAAGTGACATCATCTTTACACACAGCACAAAATCCTTGTGTTTTCTCACACTCTTTTTATTGACAGGATATAATCACCCCTGATCATCGGATGTATTTAAGCTATCGACCGATACATCGGTGCAGCTTTAATATGTGTGTATATATATATATATATATATATATATATATATATATATATATATATATATATATATATATATACATACAGTATCTCACAAAAGTGAGTACACCCCTGACATTTTTGTAAATATGTGATTAGATCTTTTCATGTGACAACACTGAAGAAATGTCACTTTGCTACAATGTAAAGTAGTGAGTGTACAGCTTGTGTAACAGTGTAAACTTGCTGTCCGCTCAAATTAACTCAACACACAGCCATTAATGTCTAAACCGCTGGCAACAAATGTGAGTACACCCCTAAGTGAAAATGTCCAAATTGGGCCCAAAGTGTCAATATTTTGTCTGGCCACCATTATTTTCCAGCACTGCCTTACCCCTCTTGGGCATGGAGTTCACCAGAGCTTCACGGGTTCCACTGGAGTCCTCTTCCACTCCTCCATGACCACATCACGGAGCTGGTGGATGTTAGAGACCTTGTGCTCCTCCACCTTGAGGATGCCCCACAGATGCTCGATAGGGATTAGGTCTGGAGACATGCTTGGCCAGTCCATCACCTTCACCCTCAGCTTCTTTAGCAAGGCAGTGGCCGTCTTGGAGGTGTGCTTGGGGTCGTTATCATGCTGGAATACTGCCCTGCAGCCCAGTGTCTGCTTCAGTATGTCACAGTACATGTACATTCATGGTTCCCTCAATGAACTGTAGCTCCCCAGTGCCACAGCACTCATGCAACCCCAGACTATGACACTCCCACCACCATGCATGACTGTAGGCAGGACACACTTGTCTTTGTACTCCTCACCTGGTTGCCCCACACACGCTTGACACCATCTGAACCAAATAAGTTTATCTTGGTCTCATCAGACCACTGGACATGGTTCCAGTAATCCATGTCCTTAGTCTGCTCGTCTTCAGCAAACTGTTTGCGGACTTTCTTGTGCATCATCTTTAGAAGAGGCTTCCTTCTGGGACGACAGCCATGCAGACCAATTTGAGCAAGTGTGCGGCGTATGGTCTGAGCACTGACAGGCTGACCCCCCACCCCTTCAACCTCTGCAGCAATGCTGGCAGCACTCATACATCTATTTCCCGAAGACAACGTCTGGATATGACGCTGAGCACGTGCACTCAACTTCTTTGGTCGACCATGACGAGGCCTGTTCTGAGTGGAACCTGTGCTATTAAACCGCTCTATGGTCTTGACCACCGTGCTGCAGCTCAGTGTCAGGGTCTTGGCAATCTTCTTATAGCCTAGGCCATCTTTATGTAGAGCAACAACTCTTTTTTTCAGATCCTCAGAGAGTTCTTTGCCATGAGGTGCCATGTTGAACTTCCAGTGACCAGTATGAGGGAGTGTGAGAGCGATGACACCAAATTTAACACACCTGCTCCCCATTCACACCTTGTAACACTAACAAGTCACATGACACCGGGGAAGGAAAATGGCTAATTGGGCCCAATTTGGACATTTTCACATAGAGGTGTACTCACTTTTGCTGCCAGCAGTTTAGACATTAATGGCTCTGAGTTGAGTTATTTTGAGTGGACGGCAAATTTACACTGTTACACAAGCTGTACACTCACTACTTTACATTGTAGCAAAGTGTCATTTCTTCAGTGTTGTCACATGAAAAGATATCATCAAATATTTACAAACATGTGAGGGGTGTACTCACTTTTGTGAGATACTGTGTGTGTGTGTGTGTATGTGTGTGTGTATATATATATATATATATAACATTTATTCCCATTTTCATGCATTTATCATTTGTTATATTCCATCATTTAATACACATGGGTGATGTATTAATGGTAATCTAAATGAAATTTAACTTATCAATTACACATTATAAATTACAGTTTTAACATGTTGAACATGTTACGTGACAATGCTTTTTCCTTTTTTTGTAATTTGTACTTTGTAATTTAATTTAATTGTAATTAATTGATTATTTGTAGTCAATTAATTGTAATTAATTGATTAATTAATTTTCATTAATTGTAAATGTAATTTCATTTGTACTTTTTTTGTAATTTGTAAATAGTATTATTTACATTTTATATCTCTATTTGCCACTGCGTGTGCTGCCTGCAAAAAAAAATGTTGTGTCTTCTCCACCCAAACAGATGCAAATCATCTGGAATGAATGAAATGAAACTAAAAAAATCGACTTCCTTGTGTTAGATTTGACTTTTATAGACTTCTAATTTATGAATAATGTAATACAACAGAATGTGTTTAATTCAGTTAAATACTCTTTAACTCATCATGAGGAATAATTACCTCATAAAAAAAAACAATAAAAGAGTATAGTAGGTTATAGAGGGAGTAGTTATAGAGGTTATAGAGGGAGTAGTTATAGAGGTTATAGAGGGAGTAGTTATAGAGGTTATAGAGGGAGTAGTTATAGAGGGAGTAGTTATAGAGGTTATAGAGGGAGTAGTTATAGAGGTTATAGAGGGAGTAGTTATAGAGGTTATAGAGGGAGTAGTTATAGAGGTTATAGAGGGTGTAGTTATAGAGGTTATAGAGGGAGTAGTTATAGAGGTTATAGAGGGTGTAGTTATAGAGGTTATAGAGGGAGTAGTTATAGAGGTTATAGAGGGAGTAGTTATAGAGGTTATAGAGGGTGTAGTTATAGAGGTTATAGAGGGAGTAGTTATAGAGGTTATAGAGGGAGTAGTTACAGAGGGAGTGGAGGACTGTAAACACGACGCTCCGCCTTCACCAGTATACAGCCTCGGGTTCTGCAGTGACGTAGGCATTTCTGGACAAGCTCTGATCGAGTGAATTCAGGTAAAACTGTTTTACTATTAAATTCTTATCCAGCTTCTATCGGGTGTTTTATACTTTAGAAAAAGTATCTTTTTGAAGGTTGATACTCAACGTTTAACAAAACAACACGTTTAATAGCTCTAACAGGAGTCTCTTACTGGTTTAATCTGATCTTCTATATACACTGTGGTGTTGAGGCTGTTCCTGTTAAGGGTCACAGAGGATCATCAGTGTGATCCGTATATTTAATTTGGCACAAACTTTACACCAGAGTCCTGATTCAACACCTGAACACTTCAACACCTGATCACCTCACTGCACTGAGAGTGGCACTGTAACCCGGGCCGCTTCTCCGACAGCGGGATCCTCACCTCTGGACCATGTGTTAGTCTAGATCTGTTTCTTTACAGTGTAGAAACCACATCTTTAAACTTCCACATAGACTGCTACTAAATTTTAATACTGAGAAAAAAAATCAATATTAAACTTGTCCGCTCCTAAAATGGGTTATATTATTATTATTATTATTAACGCATGAGCGCGCGCAGTGGAGTAAATGCGGGGAATATTACACTCAGTCGGCTGAATGTAATGGAGAGAATTTATTTTTATCTGGGATAATAAATGTCATCATTTTAATAAAGTTGTATCTCGAGTATAAATTCCCCGCACAGTTCATCAAAATGAAATGATTATGGTGAAATGATTAAGGTGATGTGTAGATATTATCTTCAGGTCATTTTAAGGCTTGAGTGTGAATGAAGAAAGCTGATAAAATACTGTTAATTAAAATAACACACGACTCTGAATTTAAATAAATAATAATTCACCACCACAAAAATGTAAATTAGACCAAATACATTACTCACAGCGTGTATTTTAACTGGTGCTTATGCGCGTGCATGGAAGTTACAGCCTTCACTATAGTACAAACTGTCATTCATTTCCTGTTTACACAACTGCGCTATCTGACCATGTAGTGTTAGCACAGTTATAGAAGACATTTATTTATAATTCTACTATCCGTGGTCATGAGGACGGGTTCACTTCTGAGTCTGGATCCTGTTTTTCCTCACCACCGTCTCCTCTGTCTGCTCATTAAATAAATTCATACATTTAAAATCTACATCCTGAAGTTATATATTTCTGTGAAGCTGCTTTGGGACAAATTCCACTGTTAAAAGCATTATACAAATAAAACTGAATTGAATTGAATATAGTAACAGTAAGCTACGCGTTCTCTCGTCCACTCAGCGGTGAAATGGTCAGGAATCACTTCACTATAACTGAGATGGTGTATCATACAAAAACTATGACGTTTTTAAACATATTTTTTTTTAGTTCTTCTTTACTAAATTGTTCGATACCAATACCATACCACTGTGTAAGACGCAACACTTTAGTCACGACTCACTGGTGCCTGTTTTATCCGTGTAGTTTAGGATGGTCATAAATACAAATTTAATGCAGTGACCTTTTCACATAGAAATAACAGAGGCCTTTGTGCAGTCAGATTTCATTTAACACTGGTGATGTCATGAGTAAGAGAAAGGGAACAGACATAAGGCAGGTTTTTACTGGAAGAAAAGACAAGTAAGTTCAGAAAGTACATACTACATTTTAAGGCCTTCAAGGCGCTATTCATCACATAAAGCTGAACAGCACTGTATGAACTGTAGCGTTTAAAGGGTTGTGTTCATGTACTGTTTTAAGGATACAGCACAGTGGGTCTCTGAAGCACACATCACATTACACCAACTCTAATCTGTGCAAACTGAAAAAAGCTGACATTCCTGAATGTCAGTGTATAATTCACACACTGCGTATAATTCACCTTCTTGTTCAGACTCTGTCGTACTGACCGCAGCACGTCACCCAGACCCATATGAAGTGGAAAATTACAACAACTCCCAGGGTTTATTTATTCATAGTTAACCAATGTTACTTCTTTTCAAAAAGCCTGCAGTCTATTTCTTCTGGGCACTGACAAGATTAATAAACCACATACTCTATACCGACTAACATCAACTAAATCTAACAAATAAACATGTAAATTAAAATACTGAGAAAGTGTTTAGTTCTGCCCTCTCATACACACACAGTAACAGAGGAAGTAAGAGTCTTTAGTGAAATCTGACCTTTTATGGTAAACAAAACCAGCTACACTTCATTAGAATGCTTAAGGTTGGGACTGTCAACCTTCTGAAAGCTTTACTTTCCATTTAGTTGTATAAAATATTTGGCCTGTTTATACAAACCCAGTGTTCTTCCTTCAACAGGATAAGGCCTGGTTTATTTAAAAATAAATAAATAAATAAATAAAAATTAAATAATAATAAAACAACCATTGAACTATATAATAAGTGCTGATGAATAAAGAAAACCTTTTCTTGAAATTAACTTTCTTCCTCAAATTCCTTATTTTGACACTCATGTATTTCAACAGCCTGGTGTCTGACTCTTTTTAATAAGACAATAATACAGTTAGCCTAGTCTGTATTAACATTTAAATGTTGTTAACTTGGGAAAACTTGATTAGTGTCTAGTGTAATAACTTTCCAGCAGAGCCAGAGGTGACTGGTAAACTAGATTGAGCAAGTCTTTAACACGTGCAATAAATCCAAATCCTTTTTGTTCTTGTACATGGTCTTTCTTTATTTTATCCAGAAATTATTAAATTACATAGTCCCTCATGAACATGTTTACACCAAGATCTACAAAACGGTCAAAACCTCTCCCCATTCCCAATCACCTGACTTACTACGCAGGTGCATAATCTATCCCCTTGAGTCTACTGCCACTCAGCGGTCAATAATAATATTGCCACAGGAATTGCTCCACCATCTAGTGTGTGTAAATATTGTTTTAAAACAGCTTCTTTGGCTAAGCTTTGGTGTAGTGTAATGTAGTCTAGACTGCCAGGGACAGTAGGAATAGTGTGTGTGTATGTGTGTGTTTGTTGATACATGCTGTTTTTACTGTAGGCATATTCTACAAAATATTCAATTCTCAAATCAGAAATGCTCATTTTAAATAGATGGAGTTCATGTGTATTTATTATGAGGGCATATTTTATTTTGTGCATTTTGTATATAAAAAACTTCACTGTACAAATCATTGCCAGTAAACATCCAATGAACTGCATTTAAACATAAATTGAACATACTGTAAGGACTGTCTGAACGGAAAACTTAACTAGCTGTGCAGTGTTTATTTTATACAATATATATTATTTAAAATATGGGTGCCAATAATTCTGGCATACATAAAAGGAAATTTTCATCAGTTTCTCCAACTGTATCTTTAGAGTATATTCTGTCTGACAGTAAAAAGTGTTTGGGAATATTTGGAAGGTGTTATGAGCCAGTGGGATGTAACTCTGGTTTAAACGGTTGTAGATAAATTTGACCAACACAGGGTTTTTTTTAAATTAGTTTTTTTTTTTTTTTTTTTATCACAGTGATCACTAGCTGCTTGTTTTGGGGTTTGATATCCTACAGGCCTACAGTATTAAGTAGGAGTGTTTTTTTTTTTTTAGATTATTTTCATCATCATCATCATTATTATCATTATTATTATTATTATTATTATTGTTATTATTATTATTATTATTGTTGTTGTTGTTGTTGTTGTTGTTACCTACAACAGTTGTTTACTGTAGAGAAAATAAATAGTTATTATTACTATTAACTGTATTTTGTTATTCATACTGTAAGATTAAATATATTAGCTATAAATGTGAAACCTAATTAGAACCTCAAATAATTATTCATAGCATCAGTTACAATGGTGTGTGTATATGTTTGTGTGTGTGTATATATATGAGAGAGAGAGAGGGAGAGATTATTATTATATATTTAGATATATAGATTATATATATATAAATTAAATTTGATGTGTTTGATGTTGAAGGATATTTGCTGCGTGCTCCATAGGGGAAACTTGAGAAAAGCCCATTGGAGGAGATGATGGTGATTATCATGTGAAAGTATTGATGTATTTGACGCTGTGGAACTGGTGGTGATTTACAAGGATATGACTTTATCTGTCCTATTGGAATCTGAAATTAAATATTACAGTATATTGTATAAGTAATATAGCATAAATAAATAAAAAGAGAAATGATTGATATAAACCAATAAGCACTCTGTTACCTTTTGATATTCAAATATATTTCTTTTTTCACACCTTCCTTTCCTTGTTTTAGAAAATGTTCACACGCTCCTCCAGACACTATCGGGGCATCATGACCTCCTTTTATTCCATCTGCATCGTCTTGGGTACCGTGTGTGTGAGTAAGTAACTTTTTGTTAGAAAATAGATGAAATAAAGCTCTTAACATAAGATCATTGTCTAAAAGGTGAGAAAGTAATCTAGATTTTAATTTTCCCATCTCAGACCCCCTCTCTGCAGAATCTGAGCTCCCTGTATCTGGACATGTGGGGTCTACAGCTGTCCTGCCGTGTGAACTGCAGACTGAAGACACTGAAAAACCGCATATTATCTGGGAGATCGAATCTGAGATTGTGTTTGAGCGAGACGGTGAGGAGACCTATCAGGGTGAGGGATATGAGGGGCGTGTGGACGTTCCTGAGGAAGAGCTGCGTAAGGGGAACTGTTCCTTGGTGTTGTGCAATCTGACAACTACTGATGAAGCTCTGTACAGGAGCGCCAAGACAGTGAGTCGCACCAAGAGATCTGTCGAGACAGAAACAGTAGAGATCGGCCATGTTTATCTCTCAGTCGATGGTAAGTGAGTGAGTCTCAGTAGATCACACACTGACCATCACACACATCAGAAATCAAAGCTGGACATGAGGGAGAATTGGAAAGGCACTAAGCTTACTGTTAGGGATGCATCGAATGTTCGGCAACCAAAATAATTAAAGCCGGAAAAAAAAAAGCATTTCCGGTGTTCAGCTGAATAAGTGAAAAGGCCGAATAAATTTGACCAAACAGTGATGTGTTTGATGACGCGACCAAGTAGCCTAGCAACCAGAGTGAGACGCGCGAATGTCACGACCTCGATGAGGGGGCGCGCGCGTGCACGAGCTACGTGCTCTTCGGATGTTTACTTTTTTGTTTCTGTCACGTCGCGAGACGTAAAGGAGTAGAGTACGGAAGCAGGTAAAGACGTATTTATTTAAGGACAGGCAGACAAATCCACATCTTAATCCAAAAAACTTAGTCAAGACAAGCAAAGGGACTAAATGAACTGATCTAAAGTTTAAACTAACTAAATCTATCAAGGAACAGAACATTAACAACGTATCTAACTCTACTATATCTACTCTAATACTCGGCGAGGTGTACAGGGGCGCGAGCGGTACATATCCCCAATATAATCAGCCCTGTAGAACCCAATAGAACCAGTTCCTGCACTCTTTTAATGCACTTTTTAATGCACTTTTAGTTGTAGGCTACAGAGTGTTCCATTCTTTCAGCAGTCAGTTACAGGCCCAACATCGGCTATTCAAGGGGCTCAAAGATGACCACATCACAATATTTATATTTTACTCTTTTATTTATTTAAAGTTATATCATGCCTTGTTGGTAGCCTGTGCCTGCTGGAATGAAAAAAATGTTCAGTGTTAAATAAATATTTAGAAATTGTAGTTTTTGTAATTGATTTTGGCTTTGAAAAACAAGACAAAATAGTAAAAAGCACATTTTGACTATTTAATTTATGCAATGGTGAAAAAAAATGGCAAAATAAATGGTAAAAAAACGTGTTCGGTTTCGGCTTCGGCCAAGAATTTTCATTTCGGTGCATCCCTACTTACTGTATAACAAAAGCGGTTCATATGGGGCAGTTTAATGATCTCAGTGTTTTAATTACTAGTTGAGGACTTCTGCACTGAACAGCTAATTACAAAGCTCTTTATGTGTGTGTGTTAGATTGAGCCAGGAGAACACACAACACCTGTCCATCTTTTTTGTTTCATCACACACTTGTAGAAGCATCACAACTTTACATCTAAATCATTTTCATTACACGAATGTGCAGTAGATTTTTAAATCAGAACGTCTTTACCCCAGACAGCAGGAACAGTGGAGCTGAAATCATTCTCTTGGTTATTTGTACAATGTATTACCTATGAAATACTATTTAAGTGATATTCATTGTCAAAATATTCAGTTGACATTATTCTAAAATATTTGATCATTTATTATAATCACATATTATAGTGTTACTAATATGAAAGCTTTTATTTTAGTGGAGAGGGTGAGTTAATAAGGCATGTTAAAACAGTACTGGAGTTAAAGGTAAGACTGAGAATGTAAACACTGAGCTACATTAGTAGTGACCTGACCTACATGTGTCCCTGATCTACAGGTACAAAGTAAAACACTTTAGCGTCATTGAGAAGAGTTCACACAGAAGAGCTGTGATTGTACCAAGATGATCAAATGTTTTTTCTCTTACAGAAAAACAGAAAGAAGAGCGTGAAGCTGAAAAGGAAGTTCCCAGAGGTGAGATATACTTGTGTATTTAATTATCTGTAAAGCAGATTTAATTTCTTACACAACCAGTAACATTCATTCCATTTATTTCAGTATGTTACGTTCACTGGACTTTTTTACTCCCTAATGAATTCTGTCCACTTCTTTATTGTTGTTGTTATTTTTGTTTTTAATTGCCCACAAAATGTTCTAACTTAGTTAATTCTACACTACATGACCAAACTTATGTGACTTTAAATTATTTTGGAGCTGCAGTGAAGCTTCCCAGTGAGGAGCGAGTGAACACAAACCATGCAAAATAATAACAGCCACCAGTTTTTCCTTTAATTTGTCAACTGCTTCTGTGTGTGTGTGTGTGTGTGTGTGTGTGTGTGTGTGTGTGTGTGTGTGTGTGTGTGTGTGCATATTGTTTGATTTTGGTTGTAAACATCACTGCTTAGACTTTATGTGGAAAATGTTCTTGCTAAACTAGAAAAAATAATACATTTCTGTTTTTCTCCAGATGATGCAGGAATGAAGTGTCCTCAGCTACCGATCATGATCTTGTCCCTCCTATCATGTTTACTCCTCCAGTTCTGATTAGAAGAACCCTGAGTGTGAACCAGAGCTGTGCACAGGACTGTGTCTTTATTCCACCAAGTGGTTGAAGTATTATGTTTTTTGGTTTTCCTTTTGCCCGCTTAAACACCCACCCACCTGTCTATCTGTCCATGTCGGTCAGAGCAAGGTGTGTGTAACCCAGCCAAGGTTATACAATTATAGAATTATTCTGGAAATTATTTAATTTGACATGTAGGGCAATTATTATGATTACTTTATTCTTCTTCTTTCTTATTGTATTTTGGTTTATTTGTATTTTTCATTATTATGGTCTTGACGCTGTTGATTGAGATTTGAGCCAATAGGAATCCAAAGGGGAGCGGAAGTCCCGCCTCTGTGTAATATTTCTTTCAGCAGAAGCCTGCTTTTTTTTCTTTTTCAATTGAGCCACGTAGCTGTTGCAATATTGGAGAACTATATACTTCTTATATATCAAACTGAAACTTTGCATTGAAACTTCCCAGTATACACTGCTGCATAATCTTTTTATTTTGTGTACAAGAACGGATTTTAGTGAGTTATCTATTTTTTAGTTTTTTTTAGAATTTGTAATGTAGTAAGTTCAGCTAGCTAGCGTAGTTTCTGCAGAGCATTGCTGTTGCAGATAATTGATATGTTTACCTGTCCTAGAGATATTATAGCACAGAAATTACTCCTGTATTGTATGTACTTTAATTCATATTTTAAGAGAGACATGTTTTGTAAAGTTATGATTCAGTCACGGTAGCTAGCTGCCTCGTGGCATTTTGGTTAATTGAATTTTGGAATGGCGGCGCTCATGTGCTAAGGAAGAACACAGAGATATGCGGCATCTTATTTTTCTACTTTATTGTGAAGGATGTTTGCAACACATTATACGAAGAATTGTGTGGTATTTTATGTTTGTTCAAGCTAATGCGATTAATACCCATTGCAGTTCTTTATACTTCATGGTTATTACTCAGATTGTGGGTAAATATATTTGTGGAAATGAAATGAGTACTAAACAGTTGTACAACATTTAGAAATATAGTCTTTACAACATGATTGGCTTAATGATTAAGAATCTATTTTTTTGTGAATAATCCTATGCTGATGTTGTTTTTGGTTCTTTAAGAAGAACAGTGTAATGACCAGTAGAGTGTTGAGATGAATAGAATGTAAGCAATGTCCTGTTTCTTTTAATAAGTGAACAGGTCAGGTTTTTTGTGTGGATGAACAGTCTACTGCAGAGGATTGACACCAAACAGGAGCTGAGCTGAGCTCCTGGAACCCCTCTTCCTTTAACCACTTGATCAAGATTTCCCTAATCAGGGAATGGCGAGCCACCCAAACAATTGCATGCAGAAGATTTGAACATCAGAGAGAGATTGGGTTTGTATATTATGTAAGCTACTAAAAATCACAAATTGGATGTGACAGGTCTAGGTCAAAGGTCATCATCAAATCTAGTTATGCTGACAGGACAAATGTCATCACCAACTGTCATTTTCTAATTAGCTGTCATTAATGGTCATCAACAACTGTCATGTTCTTAACAGCTGTTGTTAACGGTCATCATCTTCAATCCTAATTATGTTGAGAGTTGTATATCAAAGATAATGTTACATACATTTTGCAATTACGGTCTGCACTTAGATCAAATAATCATATTATGTTGAGAGAATTACGCCAAAGATAATATTACATATGGTCTACACCATTAGCAACCGTCATTATCTTAACAGATGCTGTTAAAAATGGATAATGCTTTATGTAATAAAGGTTTGTTGTAATCTGTTGCGTTCCCCCCCACACACACACAGACAAAAACACGTTCACTACATCAATACGTTCAAGTGCATTCTACATGTACATGCATGCACACTCTAAAAACAAATGTTTAGGCTCAACAACAAAAAAAAAAACATGACAAATTTTAATGAAATTAATTTCAACCAACAAACTACATTGAGTTAGAGAAATGATCTTTTCCTCTACAATCACATATATTTCCAAATAACACTTAATAATTTGTATAATTAAAAACAAGTTTTTAAGTTACTCATAAAAATTAAGTTGTTCCAATTAGTTTTTTCACATTTAAAAGGAATTTAAGTGTTGTATTCATAATTATGGTAATTAAGTACATAAGGTTTTACGTTGACAATCATTTTTTAAATTACGTTGCTCCAATTAGATTTTCTCCAGTAGAATACAGCCTTTTAAACCAGGAGAAATGACTAACTTCAAGTTGTATAACAGTAGTATTAAAATCCGGTGTAATTTACAAAACAAATATCATACCTCACATCTCTGCAGGTTTTACAGACATAAAAGCACTGAATGAAATGAAAAAAGAAACACACTGTGTCTTCTACTTTTATCTCTCATAGATCAACTGTATCAGCAGGTGTAGCCTATACACGAGTCCACTGTTGGTCATATCACAATTGAGAATATGTGTTTTGTTTGCAATTGTTTGATAACCATGAGAGCAGAATATTTTTGTGAGGGTTCTTTTTTTAGCAAAAGATTAAAAGGTTAATCAATAAAGACAATTTTTCATATTTACCAAGGGTGCCAATATTAGTGGAGGGCACTGTATGCATCTCCCATTTGAGGTCCATTGTGGCTGTAGTTCTCAGACAATGTTCACTGGTGAATTATTAAGCATGAGTGGGCAGGGGGAACATGCGTTGAGAGGTTGTTCTGGCCAAACCAGGAGGTTGTTGAACCTCTTGGTGGTACTTTGACTCATCACTGTTGGTGATGAGACCAATCACAGTAATGTCACGCTAAGGAATTTCACAATTGATCATAAACTCTCGTAAACATCTGTAAATGCTGACAATCAATTATAAATACTCGTAAACACTGTTGGTGATGAGACCAGTCACAGTAATGTTCTCTTCCAATTTGATCAGCTTCACAGATGCATCACCTGAAACACAGTCATTTGTGTAGAGCGAATATTAGAGAGGTGATAGAACACAACCTTGTGGTGCTCCAATGCTGAACAACCGGGGATCATTGGTGTCTGGAGTGTGTTTGTAGCTAGTAAAATTTTTGCTGTTACTAGCTAACACGAATACACCTGACATGTTATTTACATCAAACATATGACTAGTTCAGCCATGAAACTCTATCCACATACTGATTGGCTCCCTCGATGCCTGTCCAGCAGCTTATCAGCCAGGGGTGTAACCTGGCCTAGGCATTCGGTGCTGTAATTTTTTTATTTAGCCCTGAATAATGATCCACTTGGAGCGGTTTGCAAAGACGGCGGTGTTGTAATTTTATATCTTCAGTGAATAGAGGTGAGGCCAATCAGACAGGGTTGGAGGAAAATACATGGAAATACTTGTGTCTTATTGGAAAAGTTAGCTCTCACACATTCAGTGTGATGGGAAAATGGATATACACCAATTTAATATATATATATATATATATATATATATATATATATATATATATATATATATATATATATATATATATATATATATATATATATAAACCAGTAAAGGGGTTGAAACTGAAACACTAACCTCATCTCATGACGAACAGGAAAACAAGGTGTGTAAATGTCTATGAGTTCCAGTTTACATGAACTTGATATGAGCAGAGGATAAGGAAAGATAATGTAACTAGCCTAGTTACAAAAGTTTTATATTTTATCTGTCTGGTAGTCCTACAAACAGTGACAACACCCGAGGCACATTTTATGATAAATACTAATTTTTCTAATCATGTCATACGTTGACAGCTAAGTTACCTCAGCTTCCATAAAACAAAACTTAGGCTACCAGCTCAAATGCATGTAGAAGAATCTGGGTTCAGCTCCGGATGGTTAACAATCCAGCTAACGCTGCTATTATCGACACCTCTCCATCTACATACCCTTTATTATCCTTACTAACTCGCCAGCTACGGCCTGCACACGTCACAAAATTTCTCATCCTAGGCCGGTAAAATGCTGACAATCGATTTTAAACGCTTGTAAACACTGACAAATGCTGGTAAACTCTGACAAATGCGGGTAACATCGCTAAATGTCGGAAACACCATAAAATGCCAATTAAACACTGACAAATGCCGGTAAATGCTGTACAAACTGAAAAACGTTGATCATCGCTTATACCGTAAATGCTGGTAAGCAGTGGTAAATGCCGTTAAATACGATAATGGCCGATAAACGCTGAAAATGGTAAATAAAAGCTGATAATCACTGGTAAAGGCCTATAACAGCTGGTAAACAGTCATAATGGCTGATAAATGCCGACAATGGCCGATAAATGCTGACAAAGGTTGGTAAATGTTGTTAAACGCTAATTATGGCTGGTAAACGTTGATAATAGCTGACAAATACTGAAAAACGCTGATAATGGCTGATTAAAGAAAGAAGAAAACACTGGTAAATGCGATAAATGTTGATGGCTGAACACTATATATGCCAATACATGCTAATAAACACCAGTAAACAGCCATAAACACTATAAATGTCAGTAAATGCTAGTTTCTGCTGATAAAGGCCAATAAACAACGGTAAATGCTAATAATAGCTGAGAATGGCTGTTAATGGCTCATAATGCCGGTAAAGGCTGCTAAAAGCTGGTAACAACCAATTACGACTGATGCTCGTAACAACGATTACGACCAATGATCACATCATCTGCCAACACGTTCACAATATTATGCAATAGGAACATTTTATTCATTTATTCCTCTTTGTTGCTCACCCTCTACTGTGAACTGTGCAGCATTCCATTTGTTACTCATCTGTATATATTCATATTCTTATTCATCTGAACATACAGTGAAGTGATCATAGTGTACATATTACCATTATTATTACTCTTACTTTTATTTTTCTATTCCTGTTATATTTTAAAGACATTTTTCTATTCTATTCCTATTTAATGTGTATTTTCTTATCTGTTGTGTGTAACTGAGCTGCTGTAATGAGGGAATTTCTCCAGTGTGTGATCAATAAAGTTTATCTTATCTTAATGACAATAATTTCTGATAAATGCTGGTAAATGCCAATAATGGCCGAAGGATGCTGATAAACGGTGCTAAACACTGGTAAACGCTGACAGTGGCTGATACACGGTTGTAAATGCTGATAATGGCTCAATACGGCTGATAAATGCTGGTAAACATTGACAAATGCATTTGCCATGGGGAATTTTAAGCAGACGATAAAAATTCTACCCATTTAGCAAAACCCATATAAAGCCTTTCCTGGAGTAGAAACTATTGAGTTGCACACGGGTTTTCGGATTTCATCCATTTTAAACACCTGAGTCCAGGCAGTGAGGCTATTCATCACTCCTACTCCTCATCTCTGCATACTGATAATGAGCCTATTTTACGACACCATCTGCTCACCATTGTCTATTATCTTATTTGATAAAAACCGGCTGTGCTGACCCTTTTACCTTTGGTGGCCGGCAGTCCTTCCCCTGCCCAGGCAGTCCACTCCGTCCCACTCCTCTGGATTATTTCCCTCCTGGCTGGCTCGCCAAATTTGTTGTGGGGAGTTTTTCCTGCCTCCCACATAGGTTCAAGGATAAGCAAGGAAACCAAACTTCTTAGAATCAGGAAGAATTTTATTACAAAGCTAATCCCAAGCAATAAAGGAGGTCAGTCTCAAGAGTGAACACTGAAGAGTTGGCATGACATATTTGCTCTCTCTATTTGGTTAATTCAGATTTGTCTTACTCACTCAAATTCTTTTGGCCGCCACTAGATGTCTCCACATCCCTTTATTTCACCCATTTACCATTCATTATCTATAGCATGCAAGGCTATAGAGACAGCACCAAGTTAGGCTAACCTCCTTATCAACATTTGACACACATATCTCCTGCACATGTACTGTGCATTCTGCCTGTTAATTGTTGGTCTGTTTAGTTGGTCTGCACGGGGCATGTTTACTCATTGTATTGCTTCTCTTCTGAAAACACGCTTTGGAGAGTAAATACTAAAGTTGTGTCCCAAATCACTTACACTATACACCAGTGGGCAATCTTATCCGGGTGGGCAATCTTATCCGGAAAGGGCCAGTGTGGGTGCAGGTTTCAAGTAAATTACACTTAATATTTGGTTGCATTTCCCTCGCTTGAAGTAACTTCATCAACCCTGTGACTCACTGACACCAAACTGTTGGTTTCTTCTGCTGTGAAGCTTCTCAAGGTTTTTCCTGCAGCTTCTTTCAATAGTTGTTTGTTTCTGGGGGCTCCACTGGGTGAAGGTCTAGTGATGGACTTGTCCAGTCTAAAACCTTCCACTTTCCCCTGATGAAGTCCTGTGTTGAGGTGGAAGTGTGTTTTGGATCGCTGTCTTGCTGCATGATGAAGTTCCTCCTGATTCATTTGGATGCATTTCTTCTGAAGTCAATCTGCTGCTACCATCATGAGTTCATCATCAATAAAGATCAGTGAGAATGTTCCAGAAGCAGCCATGCAAGCCCAAGCCATGATACTACCTCCACCATGTTTCACAGATGAGTTTGTATGTTCTGGATCATGAGCAGATCCTTTCTTTCTCCACAGTTTGGCCTTTCCATCACTTTGGTAGAGGTTCATCTTGTTCCAGAACTTTTGTGGATCGTCTCTGTATTTCTTTGTGAATTCCAGTCTGGGTTTCTGATTCTTACTGCTGATGAGTGGTCTGCATCTTGTGGTATGGCCTCTATATTTCTGCTCTCAAGTCTTCTTCAAATAGTGGATTGTGATATCTTCACCCCTGCCCTTTGAAGGTTACTGGTGATGTCACTAAATGTTGTTTTTGAGTTTTTCTTCACAGCTCTCACAACGTTTCTGTCATCAGCTGCTGTTTTCCTTGGTTGACCCGTTCCATGTCTGGTTTTTACGTGATGAACTTTAAGTCGAGGAGAAGGCAGGCGGAGGCAGGCTTGAGTCAACTCGACTGTTTATTGTGCTCCTTTTTTCTTTTCCTGCTTTTCAGCGTTCTTTTTCTTTCCTTGTTAACACATGCATGCACACACAAACACACACATCATGCTGATGGATCTCTCTCTCTCTCTCTCTCTCTCTCTCTCTCTCTCTCTCAAGGCATGTGTATCTCTCCCTCTTATCCTTGCCTCGTTTCACTGCTACAGAGAACATTCCTTACCACTCACTTTCTCTGGCTCCACCCCCATTCACAAACCATCGCTCGTCCACGCCCCACCTCCAAATTACACTAGTAGTTTCCTTCTTTTTCAGGACATTCCTAATTGTTGTATTGGCTATACCCAATGCTCGTGGAATGGCTCTGATAGATTTTCCCTCTTTTCCCAGCTTCAAAATGGTGTGTTTTTCTCACATGGAACCTGTGACTGATCTCTGATCTTCATGTTGGTTTATCCTTTTTAACAAGAAATGCGTTCTTCACAGGTAAAACCCAGGGATCTAATCAAGAGTAGACATTCAGAGCTATTCATTATTTAAATAATCAATTTAACAAGACACACCTGGGCAACAAGAAACACCTACCAGTCACAGGTTCCAATATATTTGATCACATATAACAAATGGGTGGGTTCAAACAAAAGGTGCCATGTTATATAAGTTGTTTAACACATCTAGATGTAAATATCAGAAAAAAATAAAGCTGAAATTCTGTCGTCTCTTATAAATCTTTTGCTCTTAAACCCAAATGTCTTAACAATAGAACTGGCCATGCTGTTCCAATACTTTCAGTAGAGACTGTATGTTCTTACATATTTATTTTGCTTCTCGAGCTTTGTTAATTGCAGAGATGTTGCTTCATTCACAATAATGTTATTTTAACTTTGTATTTTTTTATTAGAAGTGGTTGTTCAGCTGGAGTGAAAAGCGTCTCTTATTCATTTCCACGCCCATGGTGAATCCTTTTATTTGTACTCCACTGAAGATGGGTTTTTAAAGGTAATCGTGACCTGACTGAGCTTGATTACCAAAATATTAATCATCTCTTCTGGAATTGATAACTCTGGATATGACATGCCGAGGTAAATCAACTTACAGTTCAATGTTAAAATTTAAAGTTTGGTCAGACAGCTTTCTGGAAATCCTCCTGGTGCACTACATTAACTACAGCTTTTTCCAGGATAAAATATATTCGGGGCTGTGCTCCTCTGTAGCCCCCAGTGATATACCCTTCTAACACCACTGGTCATATGCATACTCTACGTGATCGTACAATAAGTGTGAATCACAGGTAGAACTCATACTAGATTTATAAATATGCTAGCTGGTTCTTTAGTACTAAATGTATGATTTTTTGTGAGACTTTGATGCTAATACGTACAGTATAAACTGTTCATATGGAATCTGTAAATGGAATGTATTCATTCACATTGCTGAACATGTTTGCATGTAAAGAGAGCCTCTGTGTGCCAGTGTCCCACAAAGATTTACTGTTATTCTTGCACAATTTTTCCTTCAGTCTTTTTTTCATACAATAACTTTGGACACCAGTGCTAATGTCCTTACACCTGCTTATATTTCTCTGTTCACATGACTGTTCTGTCCCAACTGTTCCACAAGAGTAAGCAAAATGATTCACTTGTTCATTAACTTTTTTTCTAGTTAAGTAAAGTGATGAACTGATTAATGTAACAAAGAGGCTGGGTCTCTGTCTGAGAATTAAAATAGGACTAGTGATCAGCCGCGTACTGGACACTTAACAAAACAGGATGTAGGGGCTGGCAGCTAAACAGGAACTCAAGACACAGAAGGAACAGAGAGGTTTCAAGTAAACCAATTTAAAAAGCATCACTATCTTGTAGGCCTCTGTAGCATCTCAGCAAGGAATGGCCCATCTCCTGGATCTTTTTACACTACAGCTGCTGTTTGGTGAGTTTATATATGCAAAATACCAGATAGGAGTAAATTATAAATAACTGTCATTAGAGTAACTGGTGTTCAGGACTTTATTGAAGTTATTAGTCTGTAGTATATCTAGGGATAGAATGCAGTCATATAACAGTCTGAACAGAAATGTATCTGAAAGCAGTTTTTAATGTCAGTGTAACAGTTTCAAACCAAATCTTGTGATTTTGAGTAAACTCTGAACTGAAGCAGTCGCTAAATGTGGACACACTGAATGATGTATCTGTTCTCTTAATGTGGTGGTATTCTTACAGGTTTCTTTACACCGTGTCTCCTTGAGATCGCTTCAACTGATCATTTATCTGTCCCTCCTGGAGAGAACATCACCCTGCTCTGTAACATCACTAATTATTCTGAGATATCGTGGTATCGACTGAGATCTGAGGAGGTGAAGCTGCTGATATCTGCTGACAAATTTAAGCTGAAGAAAACCTTTTTCCTCCGTTATAATGTGAACAAGAGTCACTTTGATATGACAGAAAGCAGCAGTTCAGTCAGTTTAGTGATTATTGGAGTTAGAGAGACAGATCTGGGATTTTATTTCTGTGGAGGTCGAAACAGAACGACACACATTCAGTTTGGGAAACTCATCAGACTGGACTTTACAGGTGGGTGCCGATACTTTATTTAACCTGACTGCTGCTGTCTTTATGTATTTTTATATATTTGTTTAGTGTTGCATCATATAACTTAATTTTCATCAAGGTTTTAGAATAAAATCATACATGTAACAAAACATAAATATGTAGGCTTTTCACCAATTCTGATCATCAAGGTCTCTTCCCAGCCCCCCCACCCCCCCCCCCCTCTCTCTCTCTCTCTCTCTCTCTCTCTCTCCCCTTATTTATTTTGGAGATTTCCCCCTGATGGAAAAGTGTAATTAAATTAAAGACTAAGGAGACAGTACATTTCTTGAATTGTTAGTTTAAAAGGTTTATTGAACAGACACTTCTCACTCAAGATGATCAGCTGATCACTTCTTCAGCAGATAAATATTTAAATAGCAGAGTTAAGTTTATTGTCATGTGTATAGAGAGACAAAGTTTGTGAACCCTTTGGAGTTACCAGGGTTTGTGCACTGATTACTGATATACTGTGATCTGATCTTTATCTGAGTCAGAATTATAGACAAACACAGTTTGATTAAACTAATAACACACATGTAGTAGTAGTTTTCAGGAGTTTATCGAGCATACTGAGTAATAATTCACAGTGCAGGCTGGAAAAAGTAAGTGAACCCCTGCACTAGCAACTTCTCCAAAAGCTAATTGGAGTCAGATGTTTAAATTGAGGAGATGAGATTGGAGGTGTGGGGTGTACAGGTGCTTTACCCTTTAAATAAAGACACAAATTCCAGTTACTGACAAATCTGTTCTTCTTGAGAACAGCTGATTAGTGTGAACCATGCCTCCATCCCATCAACATTCACAGGACCGTAAATGACACAGTGTAGAGACGCACAAAGCTGGAAAAGGCTGAAAAGCATTTGTAAACACCTGTTGTTCATCAATCCACAATAAGACAAAATATCAAGTATAAATGGAGGAAATTCAGGACTGTTCTACTCTCCCTATGAACAGGCGTCCTGCAGACCACCACGGGCCTAAAGGAAGTGAAATCCTAAAGGAAGTGAAAAAGAACCCAAGGGTAACAGCAAAAGACCTGCAGAAAACTCTCCAAACTTTGAATGTTCATGTGTCCACTATCAGGAAAACACTGAACAACAATGGTGTTAATGGAAGGAAACCACAAAGGAAACCACTGCTGTCCAAAACAAAGTCTGAAAAAGAAGAAAATGTATGTTTTGGAATGGTCGAGTCAGAGTCCTGATCTTAACCCCATTGTGATGCTGTGGCGTGACCTGAAGAGGACTGCTTGATAAATATTGATAAACTGAAACAGTTTTGTAAGGAGGAACAGTCCAAAATTCCTCTGCACAATGTCAGTCTTATACGCAGCTACAGGATAAATATGGTGGAGGTTATTGCTGCTAAAGCAGGATCTACAACTTATTAAATTCAAGGGTTCACTTACTTTTTGCAGCCTGCACTGTGAATAATAACTCAACATGCTCAATAGAGACTTGAAGATCTGCTGTTTGTGTATGATTAGTTTAGTCACATTGTGTTTGTCTATAATTGTGGTGTAGATGAAGATCAGATCAGTGTTTATAAATAATCAATGCAAAAACAAATTATTGATCTATTTTTCTGTGTATTACCAGAATTGTGCAAGTTAGTGACCATTTCTCTTTCGCATTCAGATTCCGCTGGTTTTCTGATTACTGATTGATAACACAAGTATAACCTCATATTTATACCTCAAAGAAACAGGGCATGGATAAAGGCAACAATAAAGTCCCCGAAAATTGAGAGCAAATTTAAAATATAGTACATGTGAAAAGACATTGCTTTGATTTAATATTTTAATAAAAATGACTGTTACTTAAAAAGGAGTTAGTATTTTAATTAAAACTACTATGATTTTTTTGTTGTAAAAGTCATGTTCAAGTTAAACAGCTGAATCATGGTGTGTAATGTGTGATGCTGAAAGGGGAAATGGATAAATGTGATATGACTGTTTTTAATTCAGTGTCAGTGAGTGAATCAGAGTGCTTCATTTTGAATCGTACAGAAGAGATGTTTTTCTCTGCACTACACTGATCTCTGTCACTCTGTGTTTGTGTATTTCAGATGTGTCTGACTCCTCTGATCCTCCAGTTACCCAGCAGTCTACAGGAGCAGCGCTCTGGATTATAATGTCTGTGTGTCTGGTCTCCATCCTAATAATCATTTGCATGTGTGTGTTCTGCTGCAAAATCAAAGGTGCAGTTACTTATCCAGATCATTTTTAATTCGTTTTTCAATAAGCTGTAAAAGAGCTATTTAAAAAAATATTAGTCCTTTGAATACACTACCAGTTATTTGAGATTAAATTAGCCAATGATTTTGATATATTAAGAATTATATTTTCTCAGAAGTAACTCTTAGATTCGTACCTTATTAAAGTGGAGTTAATGAACCAGTGACAGAAATGAGTGTGGCATTATAAAATACAAGTGTATGTGTGTGTGTATATATATATATATTGTGTGTGTGTGTGTGTGTGTGTGTGTGTGTGTGTGTGTGTGTGTGTGTGTGTGTGTGTGTGTGTGTGTGTATGCATTAATGGTATAAAGGCATTGTCAAGCAGTGGGAACGATCTTTCTCTAAAGTCCCTTATGGACTGTTTAGGAGATGTTAAAAATTGGCTGTATGATAATTTTCTTCAACTAAATGAAAGAAAATCAGAGATGATTATATTTAGTCCACTGAAACATACAGAGAAGATAACTAGTATTCTTGCTCCTTTATATAACCGTGTAAGACAGTGTGAGAAATCTTGGTGTGATAATTGACTCAACACTTAGCTTTGATAAACAGAACAATTCTGTTGTTAAAAGTAGCTTGCAATAGCTTAGGTGATTTCTAAGCTAAAACCTAAAACCTAAGCTAAAAAGACTGTTTGGAAGTTCCCTGTACTTGCTCCTAAATATTATGGAATGATCTCCCTCTTTATATTCGCTCGGCCCTCAGCTCTCAGCTGAAAACACATTTTTATAATTTGGCATTTGAATTAGATGTCTGTTCTGATATTGATTGTACTTTGTATATGCAGTTTCTGTTGTGTGTGTGTGTGTGTGTGTGTGTGTGTGTGTGTGTGTGTGTGTGTGTGTGTGTGTGTGTGTGTGTGTGTGTCATTTTTCTGTTCTTTGATGTTCTGGTTGTGAAGCACTTTGGTCAGCTCTGTTGTTTTTAAATGTGCTTTATAAACAAGTTGAGTGACTCACAGAACTTTGTGTAAGTAAACTAGTTAAACGAACACTGAAATATGAACCAATAAAAAAATAGTATGAATTTTGTTATTTGCTTAATTTCTTAGTTTATGTTTTTGTATGTATAGTATTTTTTAAACAAATTCAATTCTTTTCCATTTCAGGAAAGTCAGTATTGTCACACAACAGCTGCAGTAACACCACAGACTCCACTGAAAAGGTACCAAAGACATTATTTCATTACAGTTTTTTTCATCACTGTTTCTATATCAACATTTGTTTAAGGAATACCAAAACATTAGAGTAAAAGTGCCTTTCTAAAAGATTTCAAGTTTTTTTTTAAAGAAACATAAGAAGCTGTACATCTCATTGGAAATATGGGTTAGTGTTAATAAGTGCTATGTGCACTTTTTATTCTCACTACACAGGACAGTTCAGGTCATGACACAGTGCACACTAACTTCACAAAACAATCCTCATCATATACTCAGTATACATGTATATCTGTACAACGCTGTATATTTATGGATTCAGTTGTGTTGGTTTTCACTGTTTGGAGGAGAAATGGAAGGGCAGTTGTTTCATGGTGTAATGTGATGGTCCTCCCTCTCTCTCTACAGGAAGAAAATATTCATTATGCCAGCATGCAGTACAAAAGAAGGTCCAGAGCAGCTGCTAAGAAAAACACAGCATCAGATTCGGACAGTGTGACCTACGCAACAGTCGCCTCACAGCCTCGGAGACACTGACCAGCACAAGGTGTCACAAATTTAATATTATCATACATCATATCAATATCAACATCATAAAATGTGCTGTTCCCTCTGGATCGCTTCTTTATTTGCTTTAAATAGGTTATTTAGTTGACAATGCATTATTTAAAATGAACTGTTTTGGACTAAATATTTGGAATTAATGAATAAATATTATAAGAATCATCTGTATCTTAAAAAAATCTGTGTGTATATATAAGGCCTAAATAAACCCAACCTCATTCACTGATTTAAAAAGAGTGACCCTGAGCTTCTGGGATTCTGATGGAGATAAAAACATGTTGTAACTGTTTACTGATGTCTCTGTCTATGTTAATAGTAGATAAATAGCTCCAGTTACAAACTCATGGAATACTCCAAAGTTAATTAATGATTGATGTAATGTCCATCTTGAGCACTTGATGTTAATGTATATGTAAAAATGCACAAATAAACTGAAATGACTAAAATATGAATCTCTAGTCCATCATTATTGATTCTAGAAATTAAGTTCAGATATACACTAGCCCAACTCTATCAAAAAGACCTTTATTGAATGTGCAAGATGTTTATAGAATTGTCCTCAAGGTCAACATGAACTGGTATGAATGTGTAATGTACTACATCTATACTAAAATAAATATTACTAAGAGCTACACGTATACAAGAAGTGTCCTGAAACAAAGAGAAATGTCTTTCACCTCCTCAGTGTATATCAGTGTAGGGGTAAATGTTATCTGGTATAAAGCTGCTGTTCAATTTAATGTGCTGGATGCAAGTTTTGTGAACAGCTGCAAAAGCCAAAGTAATGCACATTCATAGAGAACTCGGGGCTGCATCCAAACTGACATAATACAAAACTCTGATGTACAACAAAATGCCTCTCATTTTTCTGTGCGTACCTCGAGTGTATAATTCTGTGTGAGCTGTTTTCATATCTTCATGTTCATATAAATCAGTCAGTATTAACAGATTGTACAGATTTAAACTTCAACTCAAACTGTACATTTCTTGGAGTCTTAGAAATGTTCTAGTCTGAAATCTTATTCTGAAATACAAAAAAAAGAACAAACATTTCTCTGGTACTAAACAAGGCAATTTTACCAGCAAAGCTATTCTTCTTCTGCTTTGGATCTGTGGGTTGTGTTGATAACCACATGGCCTGAACAGGAAATACCACACAAGTGGGCGTGTTCTCAGACTGCCATCATGATAACTGATCTTTATGTGCCTCAACTGTTTAATAAATTTAATGACTTACATGAATTCTGTTACACAGAACAAATAAAGAAGAATTTTTTCAAGCATAAACAGTAAATATTTATTATAGTCATTTCTTCAATCTTTTTTCTGAGGTAGAAATTGTAGTGCAGTTATTCTATTTATTCATAGTTGACATTTATTTACAGCGATTCTCACACAGATCCTCCACTGAATTAGGGAAGTCAAAATGCTTCTGTCTTCATGCCTTATGTTCTGGTGTTAGCTGAAGCCACAAGCCCATACATCCTGTTCTGATCAAATTTCCAAGAAGCTAACATCACTACTCTGATTATTCATAGAAAGCACTTACACACCCAGCCTCATGAGTTATTTCAGCAGTTTGTCACTTTGTATAACTATATAAAGTTACTTTTTAATTCACCTTTTTCTCTTACTCATGCATGAGGTGTGATAGAACAGTCATGTGAATACAGATATTAGTGGAAGGGGTGTAAATGATGTGTTTTGTGAAAATGTGAAAATGATTCTCTGGCAGCTGGGTCAATTCTTCATTTACTCTGACAAAGAGATAACAGTCTTGTACAGTGTGTGCTTTTACCCTCAACATTTCTCTCCCATGCAAACACAGTGCGGAAAGAGCAAGAGGAGTAAAATCAATAAAATAAAGATTTAACATGAATGACAAAAAACATAACTGACAAAGAGATAACAGTCTCATACAGTGTGTGCTTTTACCCTCAACATTTCTGTAAAATAAATTTCAAATTTCATGATTATTCATTATGCCATAATGCAAGGATTTTATCTAGAACTATAAAACTGGATCTGTACTGACTGCTTGAACACGTCCGGCTTAGTGGTGCACTCTTGATCTAGGATCACAAGCAGGTCATGCTCCACAACATGTCCTATGTGCATATATTTCTGCACACTCCTGACCATGCTTATGTAGGAATCACTAGTGGTAAAAAGTGTAATAGTGGGTAAACTGATTATGAGGAGCTTCCATTCTACATATTGTCTATTATATCAGCACATCTGAAAGAGTATTTACTGATTTCACTGCTCACAACAAGATGCATGAACTTGTATTGACCTTGTATTGTATTGTGTATGAACTTTGATTGTTTACACTTTTTTAACCTTCGCTGCCTGCCCTGACCGTCTGCCTGTTTAATTACCACGTCTCTGCTCTGCCTACAACATTGACCTCTGCCTGCCATTACGTCTATTTATATTTCCTCATTTAATAAAGCAGCACATGGATCTCCACTCTGTTGACCCTTCATTACAAAAGACTTTTGACTTCGCCCGATCCTGATCCAGCGGCTATCGTACATTTATCGACCGAGGTCTCAGCCGAAGCGAAAGTGTTAGTAGTGCACCAGCAGCAACTGGAGCGGCTGACATCGCTATCAGAGGAACTAGTAAAGGCTATGCAACACAGTTCCAGCAGCTCCGCCATCTTGTCCCGTGAACCATTCCACTCCTGCTAACACCATAACCGCTAGTCCACGTTTCACTTTTCTGGAGAAATTTGATGGATCACCAGCCAAATGTAAAGGGGTTTTTACCACAATGCTGACTTTGTGAATGGGACTGGTATAGGCAGTCTTTCTCAAAAAAGCTTTTATTAGTCATAATGATTAAAAGGAGAAAGAATTTGAACTGCCATATTTGTTCTGATTGAATCCAGCCCTACATCTGTGGCACGTCCTCCATCCAGAGTAATTGTTCTGTTGTTGTTAAACATGTTTACAGGCTGCTGAGTAGGTGACATAAGCACACTTCAAGGTATGTAGATGTACCTACTCAACAGTGTTGGAAACAAATTCGGTACTATTCAGGGTGTATGTGCAGAACTAAAAGGCAGCAAGAAGGTGGGCTTAAACTCTTGAATGTGGCAAAGAAAATTAAAGAGGTCTAAACCCCTTTTATGAAGAGATGTACTGAATCTTTGTCTTTCTAAAATCCCAATATACACCTCCACATCAATGGTACCATCACACATGTGCAACTCTATTATGCAAGAAGGAAGCCACACATCAACTCCATGCAGAAATGCTGATGAGTTCTCTGGGCCAGAGCTCATCTCAGATGGACTGAAAGGCAGTGGAAACGTGTGCTGTGGTCAGATGAGAACACGTTTCAGCCAACCAGACTGTTATAAGTGAAAGGTGTAAAAGCCAGCTTCTGTGATGGTATGGGGTGCATCAGTGCTCACGGCATGGGTGACTTCCTTATGTGTGAATGAACCATTGACGCGGAGGTGTATATAGTGATTTTAGAGAGACATATGCTGCCATCAAGGCACCGTCTTTTCCCAGGAAGTTCAGGGTTATTTCAGCAGGACAATGACAGGCCTCATTCTGCATGTGCTACAACAGCGTGGCTTCGTAAACACAGAGTGCATGTGCTTGAGTGACCTCCCAGCAGTCCAGATCTGTCTCCTATGGTGCATTGTGAAGAAAATCAGACAATAGCATCTAAGGACTTGTTGCATCAAATTTTGCCTATTACCCAAAGGCAATTAATATTTAACATAAAAACAGAGACTCACATACATTAACTAGATGAAGGTAGAAAGTAAGACACCGAGAGCCAGTGAGTGAGAAGAAGCAAGGGTCCAAGTTTATTTGTTCCATGAGATCCACACAGTTGAGACGTCCCAAGGGTGATCTAAAAAACCAGAGCTGGAGCTCTCCTATTTATACGGTTTTCTTCGGGTCAGGCTGACCCAGACCCCAATATGTTTAGAGTTAGCTGTCCCAGAACACCATTACATACGTTAATCAGCATTTTTGAGTGACCCTGATCCCACGGAGTTCGCCGTTCCCAGAGCCCCTTATCTCGCAGGTGCAGCTCAGTATGGCTCCAACACCCTTATATTTTGTCTTGTTTCACTCTTTAAAAATATAACCTGACCTTCATCTGTGTCACTCCTGACTGGACCTTCATTGAGAAAGGATTCTCCACACCCCCAAACACACTATCTCCACATCTTGAGTAAGTTTTATGTTTGTTCTGTATTTCTTTTTTATAGTGCTTGCATGTACATTGCCCTATAATAGTTTATTTCTGGTTTCTGCATACACATCAGGTCTGTGTGTGTGTGTGTGTGTGTGTGTGTGTGTGTGTGTGTGTGTGTGTGTGTGTGTGTGTGTGTCTCTTAGTTGGACTTCTGCCTGCGTGCAGACGTACTCCACCTACGCCCTGAGGCCTGCCGCACTAACCAAAACATGTATTGTTATCCCCCTGCACGTTGCTAATCTGTGTGTGTTGTGTCTTAGGTGAACGTCAGTTCTTACAGTCCCACCAGCCCAGTGAATCCTCAATAAAATTACATACTACTCATACTTGGTCTCCCTCGTGTTTATTTCATGTCTATTTTATTTCCAACAGACTGTTGAGCAGCTGAAGTCTTGTATCAAGCAAGCATGGGCAAGAATTCAACTTGCAAAGCTGCAACAGTTATTATCCTCAGTTCCCAAACCATTAGAAAGTGTCATTAAAAGGAAGGGTGATGTAACACAGTGGTAAACATGCCTCTGTCACAACTTTTTTGAGTGTGTTGAAGGCATCAAATTCTAAATTTGTTAATATTTACAAAATACAGTGAAGTTGGTCAGTGAAAACATTGAATATCTTTCTTTGTACTTTTGTGAGTTAATTTAAGTTTCAAGAGACTTGACAAATCACAGATTTTTGTTTTTATTGCATTATTTATTGCAACTTTTATGGAAATGGGGTTAGTAACAGCTATTGTTTATGAATGTGGGGGTCATTTTCATGTGCAGCATTTGTGGTTATTAACATCAGCAGACACAGAAGTGTGTTATGGTTTTTCCCCCCAGCGAGAATAAAGAGAAGTGTGGTCAAACACAGTCTGAAAGATACTCTTTCCATTACACTGTCAGTTAGGCCTCGTCACACCTTACACTAGTGCAGGTTTCAATAGTTATTTTAATGATGGAAGTAATCTGCCAGACAGAATAGTAGGTTTTATTTCAGATGCTGAATTGTGCTGATTATTTGTATTTGTAGGAATAAATAATATACAACTATGTTTGTTAACAGGATGTATTGCGTTAGGGTTGTTTGAGAGAGAGCGGGATAGGCCACCCTTGCTAAAATGGATTTTTAAAATAAATAAATATATATATGCCAACCCAGAGATTCAGTATATCTCTTCATAAAAGCCTTTCGACCTCTTTAATTTTCTTTGCCACATTCAAGGGTTTAATCCCACCTTCTTGCTGCCTTTTGGTTCTGCACATACACCCTGAATTGTACCGAATTTGTTTCCAACACTGTTGAGTAGGTACATCTACATACCTTGAAGTGTGCTTATGTCACCTACTCAGCAGCCTGTAAACATGTTTAACAACAACAGAACAATTACTCTGGATGGAGGACGTGCCACAGATGTAGGGCTGGAGTCAAACAGAACAAATATGGAAGTTCAAATTCTTTCTCCTTTTAATCATTATGACTAATAAAAGCTTTTTTGAGAAAGAATGCCTATACCAGTCCCAAGCCTGCATGTGAAAGGAGGAGCCTGTAAAATCCAAACTGACAAAGCACTTTCCCTGAGGGACCATTAATGTACTGTACATACCTTCCTGAATCTAAAATATGAGTGTTTAGATTCAAATATAGTCATTCCAGAAAGAAATCAGTGAAAACAAATATCAAACCTGACGCACTACAAGATGACCATATTTAAAGAGGAAGAGGTGCAGAGCGAGAGGAGGATGTTGGAGGTGGTGACCTGTAATGTGATATGAGGAGATTGTGTTTGGTTTGTGTTGCTTGCTCTTGTGGCTATAGTATTCTTGTTCTGACTGCTGTTCTGGTTCTGACTGTGAGTTTGATTATCCCTGTACCTGTTTAAGTGTATATATTTACCACTGTATATATTTTTCACTTGGTTTACCAGCAGTAGGGGTGTGGCTGCTATTTCTGTTGGGAGTGGGGTCCTTTTTGTCTCTGTTTTTGGATTAGGGAGCTGGGAAGTACATTTGTATTTTTGTTGTTTTTATTTTAGATAAACAAGCTATCTAAACCAAGAACTCTTTTGTTTATTATTTTGGCCTTGGCCCACCCTGAAGATATGCCTGGTGTGTTCTATGTACAGTTGTGTATATATGTACTTGTTGATTTGTACACTGTACCACACCTTCATTGAAAACTGTTTGTGTCTGTCATTCCTGGCTTCCATTATCTAGAGGTATTTCCCTTTGAACTGTGAGATCAACCTAGACTGGGTTGTAACATCATAGTCTGGTCTTGTGGAGTCGATTACATGATACTGTTTTAAAATGGTGGTGTTTTAATAAATGCAGTCCATGTGGATTCATATTCCAGGATTTCAGTCTATATAAAGTTTTGCTTTTCCTATTTTCATAAGAAATGGAAAATTCTGTAATGTGATCATTGTATTCTAGAGTGTGAAATTTTGCAGCCATGATAGCTCTGAAGCTCTGCTGCCTGTACTTCATTAAAGGGTTTAATTGTAATTTTTTTTTTTAGATCCAGACATTGTGCTTTGGGTGTAATGAGAAATGGCAGTTTCCAGCCACAACCTGCACAGTTCACTCTTTTCCTGTTCTGTATTCATGACTCACTGTGGTTTTGTTTCAAGTGTGATGAAGGGCATCAGGGACTGTGCAGTGCTGGATGCCTCTCATTTCTATCTGCTCGTTCTCATGCTTAAAGTCGGTGTCCTCTACAAACGAGGTGAAAGGGGAAGGACTAAGGTTAAAGGCTCAAGTGTACGTGAAATTAGAATGCATTTTCATACAAAAGTAATCTATTTCTTTGACACGTATTTTGGATTTTAAATATCACACTAATTATATAAATTAATAGATAATATATAAAGGTTTTTACATACCATGCTGCAAATGTTTGAACTTTTTTTTTCATCATGTATAAACTAACTGTTCATTAACTACTGCAAAAAATAACAACTGATAATTAACTAGCTTGCTGCAGTGGTTGGGTTGGAATATATTTATTGATTTATTGATTTATTTATTTGTTTATTTTTTAAAAATCCAATTTAGCAAGGGTGGCCTATCTCTCTCTCAAACATTCCTAATGCAATACATCCTGTTAACAAACAGTTGTATAGTATTTATTCCTATGAACAAATAATCAGCACAATTCAGCATCTGAAATAAAACCTACTATTCTGTCTGGCAGATTACTTCCATCATTAAAATAACTATTGAAACCTGCACTAGTGTAAGGTGTGACGAGGCCTAACTGACAGTGTAATGGAAAGAGTATCTTTCAGACTGTGTTTGACCACACTTCTCTTTATTCTCGCTGGGGGGAAAAACCATAACACACTTCTGTGTCTGCTGATGTTAATAACCACAAATGCTGCACATGAAAATGACCGACACATTCATAAACAATAGCTCTGTTACTAACCCCATTTCCATAAAAGTTGCAATAAATAATGCAATAAAAACAAAAATCTGTGATTTGTCAAGTCTCTTGAAACTTAAATTAACTCACAAAAGTTCAAAGAAAAGGTATTCAATGTTTTCACTGACCAACTTCACTGTATTTTGTAAATATTAACAAATGTAGAATTTGATGCCTTCAACACACTCAAAAAAGTTGGGACAGAGGCATGTTTAGCACTGTGTTACATCACCCTTCCTTTTAATGACACTTTCTAATCGTTTGGGAACTGAGGATAATTTTTTCAAGTGGAATTCTTGCTTGACGAGACTTCAGCTGCTCAACAGTCCTTAGACGCCATTGTCTGATTTTCCTCTTCATGATGCACCATAGGAGACAGATCTGGACTGCTGGGAGGTCACTCAAGCACACGCACTCTGTGTTTACGAAGCCACGCTGTTGTAGCACATGCAGAACAAAGCCTGTTATTGTCCTGGTGAAATAACCATGAACTTCCTGGGAAAAGACGGTGCCTTGATGGCAGCATATGTCTCTCTAAAATCCCAATACACGCCTCCGCATCAATGGTTCCTTCACACATATGCAAGTCACCCATGTCTTGGGCACTGATGCACCCCATACCATCACAGAAGCTGACTTTACGCCTTTTGCTTATAACAGTCTGGTTGGCTGAAACGTGTTCTCATCTGACCACAGCACACGTTTCCACTGACTTTCAGTCCATCTGAGATGAGCTCTGGCCCAGAGAACTCGGCTGTGTTTCTGTATAGAGTTGATGTGTGGCTTCCTTCTTGCGTAATAGGGCTTCGGGTTGAATTTCTGGATGCAGTAGCAGACTGTGTTAAGTGAAAACGGTTTTCTGAAGAGCCCATGTGGTTATATTTATCACAGTAGCACAACGATTTCTCAGGCAGCGCTGCCTGAGGGCTCGAAGGTCACACACATTCAGCAGTGGTTTCCGGCCTTGACCTTTACACAATGAGATTTCTCTGGATTCCCTGAATCTCTTCACATTATTATGTACTGGACATGGTGAAAGACTTAAATTCTTTGCAATCTTGCATTGAGCAATGTTGTTATTGAACTGACTGGCAATTCTTTCACAAAGTTTGGCACAAAGTGGTGAGCCACGACCCATCCTTACATGCAAAGACTGAGCTTTTTGTGGAAGCCCAATCCTTTTATGCCCAATCCTGTTCCCCTCCCCTGTTACCAGTTAACCTGATCCTCCAAAATGGTGTTACTTGAATATTCTATAAACCTTTTAGTCTTATTTTGCCTCTGTCCCAACTTTTTTTGAGTATGCTGAAGGCATCAAATTTGTCTGTATTTACAAAATACAGTTAAGTTGGTCAGTAAAAACATTTAATACATTTTCTTTGTACTTTTGTCAGTTAGTTAGTTTCAAGAGACTTGACAAATTACAGATTTTAGTTTTTATTGCATTTTAGAAAAAATCCCAACTTTTCTGGAAATGAGGTTAATATAAACCTGTGTTTTCAGTTGCACTATTGTCAGAGTTGCTATAAGAGAAAATTAATCAACACCTGACCAATCACAATCCAGAAATCAACATGGCTGTGATATAAACATTCTTAAATGAAATTGATTATATCGCACATTAAAAGGACGAAATGAGAACATTTAAAATCGGATAAGACTTTCATTCTCAGTGTAAAATGTGTGATCATGTAGAAATAGATCTGTAGATCTTATTAGTTCTGTGTCTTATTAGTTCTGTGTTCATGTGATTAGTGTGTTGTTTTATGTAGCACCGTGGTCCTGGAGGAACGTTGTTTCCTTTCACTGTGAACTGTAACAGCTGTATATGGTATAAATGATAATAAAACAATTTGAACTTGAAATAAACCTGGTCATGTGGTGATAATGACAATCTAAATTTATATTTCTAATTAATAAAATTAATGCAGGATTTACTGGAAGATCTGAACATCTGAGAGTTGAAACTTAAACACTGACTGACTTCTAATATACACCAGTCACCCATAACATTTAAATCTGCCTGCCTAATATTGTGTAGGTCCCCCTTGTGCTGCTAAAACAGCTCTGACTGAACGAGGCATGGACTCAACAAGACCTCTGAATGTGCCTCCATGGATCAGACTTGTTTGTCCAGCACATGCCACAGATGCTGGATCGGATTGAGATCTGGGGAATTTGGAGGCCAAGTCAACACCTTGAACTCTTTGTTCCTCAAACCATTCCTTAAACCGTGCCGTGTAGCAGGGTGCATTATCCTGCCGAAAGAGGCCACTGCCATTAGCCTTTGCCATGAAGTGGTGTACATGGTCTGCACATTATTTTGGTGGTACGTGTCAATGTAACATCCACATGAATGCAGGGACCAAAGCTTTCCAGTTGTCCTCCCTTAGACCACTTTTGGTAGGTACTAACCACTGCATACTGGGGACACCACACAAGACCTGCCATTTTGGAGATGCACTGACCCAGTCGTCTAGCCATCACAATTTGGCCCATGTCAGAGTAGCTCAGATCCTTACACTTGCCCATTTTTCCTGCTTCCAGCACATCAACAAGTGACTGTTCACTACACTGACAGTAGAGAAGCTGCAAATCACAGGTTTACATTAAAGTGCTCATTCTAATACGTTATTGTTTCTATAGTAACAGCTCATTCACAGGGACTGGTATGGCTAGCATTCCATATAAACAAATTAAAAACATAACAACAATGTTTCATTGAGGAAATGTTGATGATTATGACAGAGGAGTTTGTGGTTTCCTGGTAACATGACAAACTGCTTTTTTTTGTCTCATTAAGTTTAAGTGAAAGGAAAAATAGAGGCTGCTGACGGAGCAACTGTTTATAGCTGCTATGACCTAAGTGAGAACAGGAACTGACTTGTTCAGCATACTTTGCACAACATTACATAGAACTATAAATAGAAGCATGGCACGTCATTATACTGAAAACCTTTATCTAGAATTCAGAAACCGAATAAAACACGTTACTGAGGTTCTGAGGCCCTGTTTTGATGAAACACTGAAACCACAATGATACTAAAACCACATGTCCTGAACATTAAATATCCAACAACTGGGTAAAATACATTATGGATGGACTGGCACCCTGTCCAGGGTGTACCCCGCCTTGTGCCCGATGCTCCCTGGGATAGGCTCCAGGTCCCCCGTGACTGTGAAAAGGAGTAAGCGGTAGAAGATGGATGGATGGATGGACTTTCTTCTTCCCATCAGTAAATATCGCCACCTACCGGCACCATTCTGCAATGAGTAGCATATTAAAGTGGGCAGAAAAAATATATCAAGAAAGTGTAGATTAAAGAAGGTAAATAACTTCCTAATAATAAGATGTAGTGGCTTTAGCCCTGAGGTTACTACAGTATTTTATTAAATTAATATGGATTAATTACAGGGAAGAAATAGTTACTTTCCCAAAAAATACCTTGATGTTAACTGACTAGCAAACCCTGTCACACTAGCCTAGCGTGTGTTAGCTGGCTAACCCCACATCAGCTTACTGGAAGATCCACAATTAATTCAGAAAATGAAGGGGTGATTGTATGAAAACGTACATATTGTATGAAATGCTTGTTTATTTTTATTTTTTGTACCTCAGGATTGTTTCGTAGGTTAGCTAGTTAGTATAGGGTATAAAGTGTAATCAATGTGTGTATCTACAAAGTTTACTAATGTTTGGATATGTTCATCAGGTATAATCTGGTATGTATACCCAATGTATACCCAACAGTTAAGAATTACTTGTGGGAAGCATTATATAAACTCATAGTACACTTGTTGATCAAGTTATAAGTGTGTATTGAGTTAGAAGAATTCTGTGTCTTACTAAAGAGTAGGCCTAATTCTTTTCTGTGTCAATCCATACCTCTGCACAGAAAGCATAATCTAAAACTATAAAACACTTCTAACACGTTGTATTCGAAATGTGAACATTATGCTTTGGGTTTGTCTAAAGCAGCTTCACTCTGTGGCAGTAAATTAAGAACCGTGTGTTTGTCTGAAGCAGCTTCACTTTGTGGCAATAAAAAAGCAATTATGCACATTCCAGAACTGGGTTTCCAAACAAAGCCCCCTAAGCTTGCACATCAGTGTCAAAAGAAGAGATAAGAATTCCAGGAGGAAAGAACAAGATGAGGCTATTGGGTGAATTATGTGACACAGTAAAAAACCCAGGTCTGGTCAAACTTTTAAAGAACATACGCATGCGCTACAAATATAAGGTATCATATGGGTGAGAATAATTAGTTAAGGCGATGGAGATTGGTCTGTTCTAGAAAGAAAAGGTGAATGCCCCACCCAGGGATAATTTTACTGCTTCAGAGAGGTATATAAAGACATGTTTGTGTATGTATAATTCAGATCTGCTGCAGACTGTCTCACTTCATTGTTTCAATAAAGTTGTGTTACTTTTTGACATCTACAAACCCTCTGTCTCTGAAGTTTTTTGACTTAGGCTGGAAGGATTGATTTTCCTCAACATTATACGATCAGACTTCTGGGCCTGTGACTAAACACTGCTGTTGTGGTTTAATGAACAACGATCAGTTTTTTTCTTCTGTATCCTCTGAGTTTTCCGCAGCCCCCCACCATCAGACTGATTAGCAGGGCTGTGGTTACGTACTGCAAGCATTCAGCAGCTTCCCCTAACATACATCCCCCCTCCCCCAACATAACACACACTGTTCTTGGTGTTCTCTAGTTACTGAAAGAGTAATTACTGATTTCACTGCTCACAACAAGATGCAGACAGGTGACACAGATAAAATGTAAAATCGTATAAAAGGAAAATTTTAAGAAGGATTAGGATTATGTCTTGTTTGAAGATTTGGCTCATGCAGCTTTACATAGGGAATGAATGAATGAATGCCTTTTATTGTCACTATACATATGTACAATGAAATTAAGAGCCACTCCTTTTTGTTCCGTGCAAACATGTACATTCAATACACAAGAAGAATAAACAGATAATACACAGATAAATAAACAAGATAAATAAACAAAGTAAATAAACAAGATATACAATATATGCAAGATAGATATGCAAGATAGATAGATATTAGGGTGGATGGCGGAGGTACTATGAAATGCACAGTTTTGAGACACTATATACATATGCTGTGGACTCAGTACATGTGTTTGTTTATCATGGTAATAGCTTTTGGGAAGAAACTATTCTTAAATCTACTAGTCCTTGTTTTGATGCACCTGTAACGTCTCCCTGAGGGCAACAGATTGAACAGATCAGAGCCAGGGTGAGAACTGTCCTTAATGATAGTTTTTCCTCTGCTGAGGCAACGGGAAGTGGAAATATTCATCAGGGAGGGGAGAGGGCAGCCAATGATCTTCTGTGCTGCTCTTACTACCCTCTGAAGCCTCTCCCTGTCTGCTGCGGTGCAGCTACCGTACCACACCGTGATACAGTATGTCAGCAAGCTCTCGACGGACGAGCGGTAGAAGATCAGCAGCAGTTTGGAGTCCAGATTGTACTTCCTGAGAACCCTCAGGAAGTGTAGCCGTGTTTGAGCCTTCTTGATAACCGCTGTAATGTTGTCCGTCCAGGAGATGTTAGCAGAGATAAGGACGCCAAGAAACCGGACGGTGTGGACCTTCTCTACACACTCCCCATTAATGAAGAGGGGGGCCAGCTCCGTGTTGTGTTTTCTGAAGTCTACAATAAGTTCCTTGGTTTTCTTGGTGTTTAGAGTCAGGTTGTTCTTTGAACACCAGGCTGCCAAGTTCAGGACTTCCTCTCTGTAGGCTGCCTCCTCTCCTTTTGAGATGAGTCTGACCACTGTGGTGTCGTCAGCAAACTTGATGATAAGATTATTGTTGTAGACTGGTCTACAGTCATATGTGTAGAGACAGTACAGGAGGGGGCTCAACACACAGCCCTGTGGAGAACCTGTGGAGAACCTGTGCTCAATGTGCGAGTGGAGTGGAAGAACATGTTTTTAGCACCACTGGAAACTCTTTGTTGAAAGTGAGGAGTGGAATATCAGTCCATTTCATTTGTACAATGCAATTTTAGTTGATCTCTATTCTAGTGCTTTTAGCTATGAGTACATTTCAGTGACACGTCTAACCTTCATTCATATCAATCACACTGCAATACATTACATTTCCAAAACTGGCAGCAGAAAAAAAAATTATGAATTTTCACCCCACTGCAGAGTTTCTAAATGTAATTGGGGCAATAGAATACACACATGTACTCATAAATCTTTGAAAAATGTATTTATTACACAAACCTCTCGCAAAAGTACCAAATAAATTATTTTTGTTTTGCTTCATGTAACAGTCCCTCTATTTCATTGAAGTTCAACTTTAGATTTATACACATGCTCCATGTTCTCCACAACACGCAGCGCCAAGAGCCAATGACCTGGCTTTTTAAAGTTATTTACCGTATAAGGCAAGTTCTGGGCTTTCTTTATGCAAATGAGAGACGCTGTGAACAAGCTCATCAATTTAGAATGTGTGAGACTTCTCTCACATTCAGTGAGTGATATTTTAAGTGAGACTTAACGGTCATTGTGTACAGTTGTGTGATAAACACCAATTTTCTTGAGTAATGGTGGCACTTACACACAAATTTTGAACTTGTTTTATGCACACATTGATAAAAGAGACCCCAGGACTTCTGATGCCTTGCTGGTAAAGAAGTTGCTAAAATAGTGTTTTTTAATAATATTTTTTAAATGCATTGTGGCTGCGGGACATGGTCAAGTGTCAGCTGTGGACGTAGAAGAGGCGGGCTAAACTGGCAGGTAATGCGTGATGATTTGTGTCTGTTTGTGCTTTTAGTGCCTCCCATTACCCACGAGCGAAAGACAGGCACGCACACGCACGCACACACCAGAACCTGAAGATGTGAAAGCCACGAGTTTTGTTGCTTCTGCTGAGTTTTTATCTACAGTGGTGCTCGAAAGTTTGTGAACTCTTTAGAATTTTCTAAAACATCATGATTTTCACACAAGCCCTAAAAGTAGACAAAAAGAACCCAATTTAAAAAAACAAGGCAAAAATATTATACTTGGTCATTTTTTTATTAAGGAAAATGATCCAATATTACATATCTGTGAGTGGCAAAAGTATGTGAACCTTTGCTTTCAGTATGTGGTGTGAGCTCCTTGTGCAGTAATAACTGCAGATAAATCTTTGGGGTAAGTGTTGATCAGTTCTGCACATCGTCTTGGAGGAATTTTATCCCATTCCTCAGTACAGAACATCTTCAACTCTATGAAGTTAGTGGGTTTCCTCACATGAACTGATTGCTTCAGGTTCTTCTACAAACCTGCACTAGTATAAGAGGTGAAGAGGCCTAACAGGCAGGGTGATGGGTAATGGAAAGTGTATCTACAGACTCATTATGCATATGACCTCAGATCTCACAGACACACGTCAAGACACTGTTCATTAGCAGAAAAACAACACCCAAAACATTTCTACAGTGAGGGGAAAAAAGTATTTGATCCCCTGCTGATTTTGTACGTTTGCCCACTGACAAAGAAATGATCAGTCTATAATTTTAATGGTAGTTGTATTTGAACATTGAGAGACAGAATAACAACAAAAAAATCCAGAAAAACTCATGTCAAAAATTTTATAAATTAATTTGCATTTTAATGAGGGAAAAAAGTATTTGACCCCCTCTCAATCAGAAAGATTTCTGGCTCCCAGGTGTCTTTTATACAAGTAACGAGCTGAGATTAGGAGCACACTCTTAAAGGGAGTGCTCCTAATATCAGTTTGTTACCTGTATAAAAGACACCTGTCCACAGAAGCAGTCAATCAGTCAGATTCCAAACTCTCCACCATGGCCAAGACCAAAGAGCTCTCCAAGGATGTCAGGGGCAAGACTGTAGACCTACACAAGTCTGGAATGGGCTACAAGACCATTGCCAAGCAGCTTGGTGAGAAGGGGACAACAGTTGGTGCGATTATTCGCAAATGGAAGAAGCACAAAAGAACTGTCAATCTCCCTCAGCCTGGGGCTCCATGCAAGATCTCACCTCGTGGAGTTGCATTGATCATGAGAACAGTGAGGAATCAGCCCAGAACTACACGGGAGGATCTTGTCAATGATCTCAAGGCAGCTGGGACCATAGTCAACAAGAAAACAACTGGTAACACACTACGCCGTGAAGGACTGAAATCCTGCAGCGCGCGCAAGGTCTGCTGCTCAAGAAAGCACATATACATGCCCGTCTGAAGTTTGCCAGTGAACATCTGAATGATTCAGAGGACAACTGGGTGAAAGTGTTGTGGTCAGATGAGACCAAAATGGAGCTCTTTGGCATCAACTCAACTCGCCATGTTTGGAGGAGGAGGAATGCCGCCTATGACCCCAAGAACACCATCTCCACCGTCAAACATGGAGGTGGAAACATTATGCTTTGGGGGTGTTTTTCTGCTAAGGGGACAGGACAACTTCACCGCATCAAAGGGACGATGGACGGGGCCATGTACCGTCAAATCTTGGGTGAAAACCTCCTTCCCTCAGACAGGGCATTGAAAATGGGTCGTGGATGGATATTCCAGCATGACAATGACCCAAAACACACGGCCAAGGCAACAAAGGAGTGGCTCAAGAAGAAGCACATTAAGGTCCTGGAGTAACCTAGGCAGTCTCCAGACCTAAATCCCATAGAAAATCTGTGGCGAGAGCTGAAGGTTCGAGTTGCCAAACGTCAGCCTTGAAACCTTAATGACTTGGAGAAGATCTGCAAAGAGGAGTGGGACAAAATCCCTCCTGAGATGTGTGCAAACCTGGTGGCCAACTACAAGAAACGTCTGACCTCTGTGATTGCCAACAAGGGTTTTTAAACCAAGTACTAAGTCATGTTTTGCAGAGGGGGTCAAATACTTATTTCCCTCATTAAAATGCAAATCAATTTATAACATTTTTGACGTGTGTTTTTCTGGATTTTTTTGTTGTTATTCTGTCTCTCACTGTTCAAATAAATCTACCATTAAAGTTATAGACGGATCATTTCTTTGTCAGTGGGCAAACGTACAAAATCAGCAGGGGATCAAATACTTTTTTCCCTCACTGTATATCAGCTGGTGGTGTTAATGAGCATAAACCCTCCATAGGAAATAACCCACACCTTTGTAAACAAAAGCTCCATTAAAAAAGTTTCAGAGTACATCTCTTGGGTTTAGACCCATTTCAGTTTCTTTGCAGAGCCCAAGGGTTCACACCCACCTCCACTCTGGCACTGTGTCAGGTTTGATGTTTGTTTTCACCGATTTCTTACTGGAATGTCTATAATTTTAACAAAGCACTATTTTATTAGCCATAATGATTAAAAGGAGAAAGAATTTGAACTTCCATATTTGTTCTGTTTGACTCCAGCCCTACATCTGTGGCACGTCCTCCATCCAGAGTAATTGTTCTGTTGTTGTTAAACATGTTTACAGGCTGCTGAGTAGGTGACATAAGCACATTTCAATGGATGTAAATGTACCTACTCAACAGTGTTGGAAACAAATTCGGTACTATTCAGGGTGTATGTGCAGAACCAAAAGGCAGCAAGAAGGTGGGCTTAAACCCTTGAATGTGACAAAGAAAATTAAAGAGGTCTAAACCCCTTTTATGAAGAGATGTACTGAATCTTTGTCTCTCTAAAATCCCAATATACGCCTCCACATCAATGGTACCATCACACATGTGCAACTCTAATATGCAAGAAGGAAGCCACACATCAACTCAATGCAGAAACGCTAATGAGTTCTCTGGGCCAGAGCTCATCTCAGATGGACTGAAAGGCAGTGGAAACGTGTGCTGTGGTCAGATGAGAAGATGTTTAAGATTGTTTTTGTGAAAAACTAACCCTGAATTCTCTGTGCCAAAGAAAAAGACCAACCAGACTGTTATAAGTGAAAGGTGTAAAAACCAGCATCTGTGATGGTATGGGGTGCATCAGTGCCCAAGGCATGGGTGACTTGCAAATGTGTGAAGGAACCATTGATGCAGAGGTGTATATTAGGATTTTAGAGAGACATAAGCTGCCATCAAGGCAACGTCTTTTCCCAGGAAGTCCATGGTTATTTTAGCAGGACAATGACAGGCCTCATCCTGCATGTGCTACAACAGCGTGGCTTCGTAGACACAGAGTGTGTTTGCTTGATGGGGGTGTGTTTTGCTACAGATTGGGGGGGGGGTCTATGGGGCTCTTCTTTTAAATAAATAAATAAATAAAGATTTAAATACGTAAATATACCAAAACTGATGTACTAAATGTGTTAAAAAAGTCAAGTCTCTCTCTCTCTCTCTCTCTCTCTCTCTCTCTCCGAGTTTCGCGGGCGCGCGTGTTGCCTAGTAACGCAGAGGTTCAGGGCTCGAGCGGTCCTCGCGCGCTGCTGTCCCTCAGTGAAGTGATGTTTCTGTGGTGAATGGAGACACAGTGTACCGTGTTTTAGGAGAGAGTAAAAATAAACAACCAGAATCCGAATAAGAAATAATTCTTCTGTGAAGTATCACCTGAATCACACAAGGGGCTCTGACACATCTCCACTGAAGGATAGAATTCGGATTAAACCCCGAATATTTTTTCTTCCTAACTTTTTTCTCACAGTGTACTGAAGCTGTCATCCAATCAGAGCGGGGCAGGCTGTAGTGCTGCTTTTTCATTGGTCAGCACAACAGGAGCAAAACTAAAGGGTACTAAAACATTGTTTTGTTTGTTTATTTATTTGTTTGTTTGTTTATTTAACTTTATATCAACACAAGTTAGATTTCTGTATTCCTCTGTCACTGATGCTTGAAATAATCCACATTTCTGCGATTCAATATGAACATGATGTATAAATATCAACAAAATTCTTCCATAAACACCACACCCTTAAATAACCCTGCTGAAACAGTAGATCCCTTACCTACATGCTTCTTAACTGTGAAGAAGTAATTTTACAATACAGTCTGGATCTGAGATTAAAATCCTGCTCATAAATAAAATTAACCTATTTTAATTTCTCAAAAGATCCTTTCACATGTCTTTACGTGTATACTATCAGTGTTAGTACATCATCTATGATAATCTCCTCTCTAATTAAATAGACAATGTCTTTTATATTCTTTAACCGTTTACACACTGAATAAATTCACTCCGTCCAGTAGGTGGCAGCAAAATAATACTGTACATGTGCTACACTCCTGTATTACTGTAGTCTACACCTCTAACATACAGTAAAGATAAATCACATCAATACTTTAACACTTTATTTACATCACAAGCCTTTATATTAAACTATTTAATGTCTGATTCCAGGATTGCAGTGCTGATTCTGTCTCACTGATATCACATTATTCAAATCTGTGTACAAAGGTAAAGTACATTTTAATCACAGGTAAACATTTCTTCACAACAACCTGTGTGTGTGTGTGTGTGTGTGTGTGTGTGTGTGTGTGTGTGTGTGTGTACATTTTAGATATATCTTTTGTAACATTATTAAAACATTTTTTTTTAAAAGTTACTTGCTAGTACGGGGACATTTTGAAACTAATGCTCCTGTTAAACAACTGCGCTTCCTAAATATATATTTAATTAAAATACTCCTTATAAGGTTTATTTAAAAAAAAAAAAAAAAAGACAGAAATAAAAGCAGGAAGCTGCAGCACGTCTCTGTCCACGTTTCACATGTGTTTATATAAAGCTTTGGGCTTTTGTCTGGAGTAAAATAAACACAGTAATTCACCTTCAGGAATTCATTTATTTGATATTGATTATATCAGTCATGTACTTCGTATTGGCCTGTACACACAGTGCAGTGTTACATGTTACACAGGACTAAAGTCTTTTGACCACTAGAGCTCTAGTGTGCACTTATAGCCCAAAGAAACAAACATCTTCAACACATCTGGTTTAATGCTTCAACTCTTCATGAAGCTTTAACATCACTACTTTTAACCTTGGAACTCTTTTAAGAGCAAAATGTACCAAAGAGTCCTTGTAAATATTTTGTTGTTGTTGTTGTTGTTTGAAGTCAAGACATTTTTGAATAGTTAAATGAACGTTTTCCTCGATTCATTGTTGAACAATTATTTAAAAATTGAAGTTTAAGGGTTACGAGAGCTGAATGACGGCACAGTTGGGGAATCACCCAGATAACATGCTTTTGGGGGCAGAACAGGAAGTCATTAATCTTCAGACCACACGGATTATTAGAGAGTACTTGATGTATGCGAGGTCGATGGGATCGTAGCAGGTTCTCTGCTGATTCTGATCCTCATGCTGCTGATGATTTCTGGGCCGTCATGAGACACTTGTGTAGGTCACAGAGGTCAAATCAGACAGGTGCAGGTCCACTTCCTGCAGAGAGAAACATCTGATAATGTGACGTTATTAGTCTGCTTTAATAGTGACATGATCTCAGCGCTGACTTCCATCAACTACATTTCATCATTTCAGCGTTTTTCTGGTACCTTCTCGTTTGAGTCCCCAGTGGAAGAACACTTATCTGAAAAATAAGAGAATTTAACATAGACAAAGACGACAATCTCAAAAGTGTCAAACACACAGATTTCACTACACAGCTTTTTACAGTCACTAACGTTTTCATTACACATTCATTCTGCACTAGTGTATAAGGGCTGCTGTACGGCCTGGAACAACAGGAAGTGTCATAAATAAAGGGAAGTGTGTGTGACAGGGTGAACGGTGTAAATGTTGGTCTTCAGGCTGTAAGTTCTCACCTTGTAGCGTGGAACAGTACAGAGAGGAGCAGATGATGCTTATTGAAACAAAGACCGCACACACACATGATAGGATTATAATAATAATTCCACAGAGTGCAGGACCTACAGACTGCTGTGTGTCTGAACGATCAGTCTCATGATGCTGATCAGCTGAAACACAGAGGAACACAGAGATATCAGTAAAGTATCTGAGAGGAAAGTGTATCAGATGACATTCTGATATCTTTTATAACTTTAATTTAGTGTTAAACACACAACGACCAGGCCGTCACTTATACACTGTGTAACAATAAACAACAACAACAACAACCGAGAGAAAAGTGTTTTCTTTTCTGCTTTATTAATCATCACAGTAGTTTCAGCTCACCACATCTGTACTGATATCTCCTTATATTTTTCTTTTATTAAGGTTTCTCTCAGTCATGAATGTGGGACATGAGTCACTATTTGAAACACTTTTCTCCTCCACACTGAACTGATCTCCTCACAGTTCAACAACATTCTCAACACTGCTCTTTAAAGTGTGGCTGAACAAAATAAAGAACCCTTGAAGAAAACGACGCAAGAGAGGAAATAATGTCCAGATTAGCAGAACTTTAAAAAGTCTGGAGTGTCAGGTGCGCGAGATTTTACTGTTTGTTCATAAAAATAATCCTTGAAATAATACACAAGATATCAATAATATTATGAAAAATAAACACACGAACTAAAACGAAATTAAATAGCAATAATCAGACTGAATAAAGTATTGGCACCCACCTGTAAAGTCCAGTCTGATGAATTTCCCAAACTGAATGTGTGTCGTTCTGTTTCGACCTCCACAGAAATAAAATCCCAGATCTGTCTCTCTAACTCCAATAATCACTAAACTGACTGAACTGCTGCTTTCTGTCATATCAAAGTGACTCTTGTTCACATTATAACTGAGGGAAAAGGTTTTCTTCAGCTTAGATTTCTCAGCAGATATCAGCAGATTCACCTCCTCAGATCTCAGTCGATACCACGATATCTCAGAATAATTAGTGATGTTACAGAGCAGGGTGATGATCTCTCCAGGAGGGACAGATAAATGATCAGTTGAAGCGATCTCAAGGAGACACGGTGTAAAGAAACCTGAAGGAACAACAAGAGAGCAGATTCATCATCACTGTCCAAACCAGCTATAGTGCATTAATACATTCAGAGTCCTGAACATTACTCACACTTTCACAGCTACAGCGGCTAATAACAGTCTTTTATAGTTTACTATCTGATCATCTGCTAATGTGTGTATTCACTCACCAAACAGCATCTGTAGAAGAAATGTAGACAGGAGTTTGGCCATTTCTCACACACTCCCTCCAGCGCTCTGAGGACAAGTGCTGCTGTTTCACATCTGGTTTTAGCCACACGGTCCTACATCCTGTTCTGTATTTTGTCAGTCCAATAATCTGCTCACATCACCGGTGCTCTTCTTAGACGGTGCGTACAGATCCGAGCACATTCATCATTTTATCAGTTTATTTTCTTTACACGATCCACCAACAATGCTAACATGAACATCCTAGCAGGCTGAAGGAAAAACATTTTAGCACAATAAGACCCTGAGCGTATGTCAGAAGAGGGACAGATCCATGCTAGCAGAATAAATATTAAATCATATTGTTTTAACTGATATTTAGCTGCAATATGCAGAAATGTTTGGATTTATAAGCAACAGCGGAGTATAAATACTTAAGCCGGTTCACACTGTACGATTTTGGCCATGATTTAGTCGTCTGATGAATAAATGAATAAATGTCTGAAACTAATTTTGAGAATCCTAAAAGATTCCTATAATCCTGGGCCAAAATCTGTAGTCTTTGATCGGTAGTTTGACGTGTTCCCCGACAGCAGATTAATGACCGTTGTGATCAGATTTTCCCTCTGATTAAATTCTGGCAGTGTCAGAAGATTTGAGGCACAGTCCTGTAGTGTGACTTCTCCTACTCCGTATGAGTCTTATTGTGTGCGTCGGTTTTTCACGTCTTGTACAGTCTGACATTAATGAGAACTGAGATCCTACAGTGTGACATGGCTCACAGTGCAGCGGGGATCGTGTTCGTACAGTCTGACAAGCAGCAGTCACAAAGGACTATTAAAAATCACACAGTGTTCACCCGGATTAAAAATAAGTGCAGTCAGTCTGCAGTCCCATGTTCATATCAGATATTCTGCTGCAAATCATAATAAACTGTCTACAGCCGTACACTCCTGGGCAAAGAAAAATGGGATAACACCTCATACCATTCTGCATGCGTACAACTTTCACATATTAACTTAAAAAAATCAATTTATTGCTTCACCATTTCTTCAACATTTGGAAACCTTGTACCTTTCTTTTAAGGTGTTCAATGTATTGATGGGATTGTTTATATTTCTTATAATATACTGACTAAAAGACAAAATGGAAACCAAATCAAATGATTATTAATATTTAAATAATAAATCGTTTAGTATTGATCAAAGTTGTATATAAATCAAACTTATTACATCCACATGTTTTTTTTTCTTTGAGTTTGTAATTATATTAACAGGGAACAATGTACACATTTAATGTACACATTTAAATTCAATGCTCCAATGTTTTCAGTGAACCTTGAAAAAGACTTAAATTAAGAAATAAGTTTATTGTTTACTATTCTGAAAAAAGCACCATTTCTATTCAGAAAAGTGTCAATCTTCACTCGTCATCTGCAACTTTCTCCTGAAAAGAGTTCTCTACAGTTGGGGGCGTTAGCAGAACATGTAGGGGAAGAAGGAAATGAAACTGTAGATGTACTGGCAGAAATATGAACTACTGGTGCTCAGCCCAAACTTATTGAATCAGACAGTATAGATCCAAACAGATTTGAGATCAGTGGTTGCCATATATTTCATTCAGACTGATCAAAATAGCTTCAAAACTGTAATAAAGAGTCACAGAAATTATGTAGCTTGGATATTTTCATACAAACCTTAATTAACTGTTTCAACACTGCAGTGTGTCAAAAGTGTCATGTACAACCATGATCATCTCACTGCTGTTGTTTTTCTTTGAGTTTCCATACTTTTGTAATTATATTAACAGGAACAATGTACACATTTAATGTACACATTTAAATTCAATGCTCCAATTTTTTAAGTGAACCTCAATAAAGACTTAAATTAAGAAATACGTTTATTGTTTTATATTCTGAAAAAAAAGGCACCATTTGTATTAAAAAAAAAGTTTCATTCTTCACTCGTCATCTGCAACTTTCTCCTGAAAAGAGTTCTCTACAGTTGGGGGCGTTAGCAGAACATGTAGGGGTAGAAGGAAATGAAACTGTAGATGTACTGGCAAAAATATCGATAAAGCATGAAACAGATGAAATAAAAATACCATGAAGTTGAGCAGAGATTAAAACCATTATAAAGGAAAGGAGAGAGGAAGAGATGATAATTACGAGTCTTAGAATAGATCACACTGACTTAAATCTAACATTACACAGAACAGGAAAACACCCCACTGGACTCTGCACACACTGCAATACACAAGAGACAGAAAACACATTCTGTTAGACTGCAAAAGATATGAGGAGGAAAGAACTGAGCTAGAGATGCAGATTGGAAAACAAAACATGACACTAAAGAACTTGCTGGGAAAAACATCTGGGAAAATACACCGTCCCCTAATAAATTATCTACAAAATACTTGGATAAGTTAGACTTTATTAATTTAGTATGAATATCTAATATATAGTTTATTATTATTATTATTATTATTATTATTATTATTATTATTATTATTATTATTATTATTATTATTTTATTTTTAATTTTTTTATTGTTATTGTAATTATTATCGGGGTTTTTGTCCGTGCCAATCTGCTGCCCACACTCCAGTCCAGTAGGAGGCGGTAATGCACCTTAAGTTGGTTTGCCAACCGTTATTACAACCAAAGATGAAGTTAGCATTACTGCTTAAAAAAAAAACACACACACACCTGGTCATCCCAAAGCCTGTTGCCGCTCTGTCATGGGCTGAGGTAGGAAAATATCCTTATTTTATCCACACACTATGTTTTATATTGTCTTTAAAGTATTTAAGGATGTTTACTGGACGTGTTGGTGAGTATTTCTGATTGTGAATTGTAGAGTTTAGGAGTTTAGCGTCGTTTATTCAAGCATTCTTCTTAAATATCTGTTACACAAAGAACTCTTTGAGCATGTGAAGACATGATGGCAGCTATTTTAGAAGAGATTCTCACCTCCATGTAATGGTTTCAACACGGTGATGTTAAAAGTATTGAGTAAACCGATCACTGTCTCATTGTTCTGTGGGCCATTTGTATACACCTGTCTGGTATGGTATGGAATTGTATTTATATTAATTGTATACAATTGTATGCATGTGCGTTTAAGCGTGCTCCTTAGCACTTGTTATTATTCATTGTCAGACAGTGTTTGATAACTAAAATATCCCCCTGTCTCTCTTTTTTGCCAGTATCAGCCAGAGAAGGATGCCCTCCAGGAGTTTTTAATTTTATTTGTACAATTTATTTATTTAAACCACACTGTGGTATCGACTTTGGTATCATGTACTTTTGGTGGTATTGGTACCGAGTCCTAGATTTTTGGTATTGTGACATCCCTATGAGATATTCACAACAACAGAAGAAATCAGGATCAGCAAATACTTTTTTACAACAGTGAAATCTCAAATATACTAGACAGTTTAAGGTTAACTCAAAATATAATTTATAAATTAATAAATGTATACATACTTTTTCACTGCACTGTAAATGTCACTAACTTATTACTTGGTGTTTGATACTGTACTGTAATCACCCTACACCCGGTAGGTCACAGGGCATGGCTTTATTGTGATATTATGCTGCTGTTGATCATCAATGCTAAGCACAATGAGTTCAAATGTCATGCATGAAACAGGAATGTAAAATATAAAAGCCAGAACCACATCATCAAACAATAGTTTTAAAGCAATCACATACCTGTGTTTATAATAAATATTTATAAGTGGCTCTGTGTAATAAGAGAATTCTCTATCAAAATCCTTTCACATTTATTCACAGTGAAAGTCGACTTTATCATTAAGCGTATTTAGGTAAGTATTTACCTGTATTTTATAGGTATTAACCATTTTCTGGAAAACAGAGGGAAAAGGAGGAGAATTGGAATAAACAGGAGTCAGTTAAAGGTCTATTCCTTTACTGCGGAGAAATGAAGGAATCATAAACCCCATTGCTTCTATTTTCAGTACATTACTGATCTCAAAACTCTGTTCTTCCTCTGTTCTAACCCTAAAATGTCACGGGGACTATGATGACAAAACCAGTTGTGTTCTCATAACACATGTTAACAGCATAAACTGCAAGGATCACATCGGCTAAAGTCAAATCTGATCCAGAGCTTAAGGTCATATAAGGCCTCGGGTCCTTAATAAGAGCTGGTAAAATCTGTTTCATTTATCAGTGAACTCGCAACTGAACGTTCTCTACACGAGTCGTAGAACAGGTTCGAGGTTGATGAGGGACAAGTTTCTGTGTAAATGGGTGTGTATGTAAAACATGCCAAATGTATGCAAAATACACCACCAGGGGCTTTTAAAATCAGAAAGTTATCAAAGCAGCTGAAGAACCAACACGCTCATCTTTACCAAAAAGAATTATGGCAACAACAAAAGCCTCTGTATTTATTTACTTCATCAACTCACCACAGTGTTTATTAAACCAAGGCTTAATGTTTAATAAGGGAGTTGAGAGAAAACCTTTAGCTGTACCTCTTCTTCTTTTGCACTCGGATACAAAAAGAATGTAGTTTTGACTATTTCTATCTTAAAAAGACAAAAATAGAGGCATAATGTGTCCTTTGTGACCGTTTTTATTGCAGTACGTATGTCAGTAATATAATACTGCACGACTGCACTGGGTAACTCTAAACAAGCCACAGTGTAAACAGGTACTGAACCACGTGACTTACAGGAAATTGTTCTGGTAAATCACATGGTACATTCTGTCTCTCTGTCTGATTGGCTTTTTAATAATAGTGTCTCAAAATATCTTCAAATAAAAATAAATTATACACAGCCAGTGAGAGGACATTATTTAACAACATTTCTGCTTTTATATAATTTTCCAACATACAAAACAGATGCAGTGTTAATGCAAATCATAAATGAATGAATGAATGATGAATGAATGCCTTTTATTGTCACTATACATATGTACAATGAAATTAAGAGCCACTCCTTTTTGTTCCGTGCAAACATATACATTCAATACACAAGAAGAATAAACAGATAATACACAGATAAATAAATAAGATAAATAAACAAAATAAATAAACAAGATATACAATATATGCAAGATATATGCACGATAGATAGATATTAGGGTGGATGGCGGAGGTACTATGAAATGCACAGTTTTGAGACAATATATACATATGCTGTGGACTCAGTACATGTGTTTGTTTATCATGGTAATAGCTTTTGGGAGGAAACTATTCTTAAATCTACTAGTCCTTGTTTTGATGCACCTGTAACGTCTCCCTGAGGGCAACAGATTGAACAGATCAAAGCCAGGGTGAGAACTGTCCTTAATGATAGTTTTTCCTCTGCTGAGGCAACGGGAAGTGGAAATATCCATCAGGGAGGGGAGAGGGCAGCCAATGATCTTCTGTGCTGCTCTTACTACCCTCTGAAGCCTCTCCCTGTCTGCTGCGGTGCAGCTACCATACCACACCGTGATACAGTATGTCAGCAAGCTCTCGACGGACGAGCGGTAGAAGATCAGCAGCAGATTGGAGTCCAGATTGTACTTCCTGAGAACCCTCAGGAAGTGTAGCCGCGTTTGAGCCTTCTTGATGACCGCTGTGATGTTGTCCGTCCAGGAGATGTTTGCAGAGATAAGGACGCCAAGAAACCGGATGGTGTGGACCTTCTCTACACACTCCCCATTGATGAAGAGGGGGGCCAGCTCCGTGTTGTGTTTTCTGAAGTCTACAATAAGTTCCTTGGTTTTCTTGGTGTTTAGAGTCAGGTTGTTCTTTGAACACCAGGCTGCCAAGTTTAGGACTTCCTCTCTGTAGGCTGCCTCCTCTCCTTTTGAGATAAGTCCGACCACTGTGGTGTCGTCAGCAAACTTGATGATAAGATTATTGTTGTAGAGACAGTACAGGAGGGGGCTCAACACACAGCCCTGTGGAGAACCTGTGCTCAACGTGCGAGTGGAGGAGAGGTGGGGCCCGAGTCTCACTGTCTGGAACCGGTTGGTCAGAAAGTCCTTTATCCAGGCACACGTGAGGCGGGGGAGACCAAGGGTGACCAATTTGGTGACGAGAATGTCCGGAATTATTGTATTAAAAGCCGAACTGTAATCCACAAAAAGCATCCGTACGTAGCTCTGTTGCTGCTCAAGATGTCTCAACACGTAGTGGACAGCTACGGCGATAGCATCCTCTGTGGATCTGTTTGCACGATAAGCAAATTGAAAAGGATCGAAATCTGGGGGGAGGTAGTCCTTGATGTGCTGAAGAACCAATCTCTCAAAGCACTTCATGATAACTGGAGTGAGGGCTACAGGATGATAATCATTCAGGCTAGTGGTGGGCGACTTCTTTGGCACTGGAATGATTGTGGCTGATTTTAGGCTGGACGGGATGACTGCTTGGGCCAGGGAGAGATTGAAAATTCTGGTAAAGATGTGGGCAAGCTGGTGGGCACATGATCTGAGCACGTTACCAGGTACACCGTCTGGGCCAGCAGCCTTCCTGGGGTTCACTGCCAGAAACATCCGTCTAACATCGTGTTCCCTCACAGTAAGTAGAGTGGTGCAGGAACCAGAAGGGGATGGAGGCAGGGCTGGACTGGTACGGGGGCCAGATGAGGGTGGAGGTGGGGCTGGAGCAGATGAGTGCTGTTGTTGTGATGTTTCAAAGCGAGCAAAGAAGCAATTTAGCTCTTCTGCCAGAATCGCACTCAGGTCTCCTGTTGTCGCCTCACGGCCTCTGTAGTTCGTGATGTTCTGTATGCCCTGCCACACCTCCCGTTTATTTTTGCTGGACAGGTGGGACTCTATGCTCCTCTTATAGGCCGCCTTAGCTTCCTTAATACCGCCTTTCAGGTTGGCACGGGCAGCTCTGTACAGAGCTCTATTACCAGACCTGAAGGCAGCGTCGCGGGCTTTGAGTAGTGTGCGGACCTGTTTGGTCATCCATGGTTTCTGGTTTTGGAAAACCCGGATGTTTTTTCCCACAGTCACATTTCCGATACAGAACTTGATGTAGTCCAGTACCGTTCCTGTTAATGTTTCTAGCTCTTGATGTTCAAACAAATCCCAGTCTGTCTGTTCGAAGCAGTCCTGTAGTTTGCAGAATGCATCATCAGGCCAGGTGGTAATAGTCTTTATAGTGGTCTTGACACTGCGTCTGAGGGGGGTGTAGGCAGGGGAGAGCAGGAGGGAGAGATGGTCTGATTGGCCGAGGTGGGGGAGAGGTATGGCTCTATACGCGTGCTTAATGTTGGAGTAAACATGATCCAAAGTGTTCTCCCCTCTAGTAAAACACTTAACATGTTGATAGAATTTCGGGAGTACAGTCTTCAAGTTCGCCTTATTAAAGTCCCTGCAATTATGTGAACACCGTTGGGGTAAGCCCGCTGCTGCTCGTTTATGGTGCTCAACAGGAGAGAGAGCGCCGTGTTCACATTGGCATCAGGTGGAATATACACAGCCGTGATAATCACCACTGTTAGCTCTCTCGGTAGAAAAAAGGGCCGACATCTTACGGACATGTACTCGAGGTCAGGGGAACAATGTTTGTCTATCATTGTTCCGTTGTTACACCAATTCTCATGCACATACATACAGAGCCCCCCCCCCTCTGCTCTGCTCTGCTCTGCTCTGCTCTTACCGGAGTCCTCAGTCCTGTCCCAGCGAAGCATAGTACGACCTGCTAGCTGCATGCTAGCATCGGGTATCCTCGGATGAAGCCAGGTTTCAGTAATAATCAAAACACAGCAGTCGCGAACGTAGCGATTTCCAGCTAGTTGTAATTCCAAGTTGTCGATTTTATTCACTAGGGATCTGGCATTGGAGAGAAACAGGCTCGGTAAAGGTGGCTTGTGTGGTTGTTTTCTTAGCCTTAGCATAATACCGGACCTGCATCCCCGCTTTTGCTTCCTTTCCCTCCGCCGTCTGCGCCGCCTTCTGGACCCGACAACAATCCACGGAGAGCCCGGCAATCTCGCTATGTCGTCTGGGATGTTGTGCGTGTGATGAAACATTCTCGTAATAGGTATGCGGTGTTGATCCCCAATATCCATAAGGTTCTGACTTGTATAGCGGATGTTCGTGGAACCGATAATGCTCAAACAAATAATAAAGAAATAATACAAAAACAACGAAAAAGAGCACTGAAAAGGAGAGCCGTGAGCCGCAGCAACTGTGTGCGCCGCCATCTTGGATACACCAAGGAGTGGGTCTGGTGTTACATGGACGTTGGCATCTTCATCATAAATGTAATAATGTCCCGCTGTAGAGATGGACTTTATCTCCACATTAAGAGAGGGAGGGATGTCCCCTTCTCAAGTGTCTGACACTAATGTTGAAGTCGTCAATCCTACAGGGAGGAGGTATTCTTGTAGACCACCCCAGAAGTTAGCATCACCCTGATTCCCTCGACTACGGAGCCCCCCTAGTGTCAGGTTTAAAAAAAAAAAAAAAAAAACAGCCATGTGTATTCCGTACCCATCGGTTTTGTAAACCGTGGGCATCGTGTTAAAGTTGGGTTTATATCGGACATTCGCTGTACATTCGAGCTTCTCTCATCTTTTTCTCAAGAAATAAACACACAAAAAGGACATAATGTGTATTGTCTTAATAATGTGTATCGAGTGAACATGGAACCAATACAACTGAAAATATTTTAAAATTTTCTCCCGTTAAAGCCCGGAAGCGGAAGCAGGCTTTGGGAAACGCAGGTCATCAGCACCTTATAGTAATGGAGTCAGTAAGGGACCGTCTAAAAAGTGCATGACATGGGCAACTGTAAGATTTTTATATGGCACAATAAGTTTATATGTGTAAAATAAAAGGTATATCATTAATAATATATGTTATAAAAATTCTTTATCCATACTGTATCCTAACACTGGAATAAGTTAGATATCCTATTAAGTAGACGAATATAAACTTAGTAGAATATTGTACAGTTGCCCAGGTCATGCACCTTTTAGACGGTCCCTTACTGACTCCATCACTATAAGGCGCTGATGACCTGCGTTTCCCAAAGCCCGTTTTTTTTATTATTTTTTTTATTTATTATTTTTATTATTATTACTATAATTTTTAATCCTGAGTGGGGTATTACTGATGTATTTTATGGCAAAGTATAAAACCTGAACATATATTGAGCTTGTGTTAAGCACAGACCTTAAATCAGGCATTTAACCAAAAAACCCCAGTGACTTCGGGATGATGGATGTCCAGTACACCGGAAAATCGAGACCACGAGAAAAAAAATAGAAAAAAAAATAATGATGCATGGCCGCTTAGGGCTTCTGTACACACCTGGTTCCACCTGTCTAATCATTTTGTCTTTCAATAGCCTCAGATGTGTCTCTGCTTGTTTGGAATGAAAACCTGCAGCCAAACCGGTCCTTTCCGGATAAGATTGGACACCACTGATTTAATGAGTCATTTGTGACACTGGAGGAAAAGTCATGCTGCAATTTAAATTATGAACACGTTAAAGTGTTTTTTTATTTATTTATTTATTTTATTTTTTTTTATACCTCGGATGCATGTAAATCTATTATATGAGAACTTTGAAACAAAATTAGACACGTTTCAAATCCATAATAGGTGTGTTTTAATGCTAAAAACCTGAAGTCATCCTACAGCCTGTCGCCGCTCTGTCATGGGCTGAGATACGAAAATATCCTTATTTTATCCACAATATGTTTTATATTGTCTTTAAAGTATTTAAGGATGTTCACTGGACGTGTTGGTGAGTATTTCTGATTGTGAATTGTAGAGTTTAGGAGTTTAGCGTCGTTTATTAAAGCAGATGAGCCGCTGTGTGTTTTAGTGTACACAGGACCCGAGTATAGGGAGATAAACCTGGATCACTTCTACATTAATGAACACACAAGGAGAAATAGATTTAATGAGAAACAGAGTTCATGTTAAACATGTTGACCAGGTGTTTCTCTCCTGAAAGAGAAGATGGACATCATGTGCATTCTTAAACTGTTATTAACCCTTTGCTGTCGAGCTCAAAACCTGAATTCAGCTCCATATTTTACCTCCATGTTGGTTAATGATGACAGTTCTGTCACATGCTGCTGCTCAGTAAGTTTAAACAGGATTAGTTTAGTAAATTTAACCACAAACGGGGTTAATTTGATCATTTTGTCCACCTGGCAGTGGATGAAGTGCTCTGGTCTACAGCTTTAGCTTGTAGAAGTGGTTTGTGTTTATTGTCACATACTCGTACAGTACAGTGACATATTAGTTTGTTTTTGTTTACAGTTTGTTTAGGATTGAGATGTCTCCTGTGGAACAGTAACCGCTTGGTTCTGCTGGGGTTTGTCCTCACATGTGTTGTGGTGTTTCAAGCTAATGAATGTTCTTAATCTTTATATTTGCTGTGTATGGTCATTTCCTTTCAAACAATCTACTTCCTGCTTCTGAAGAAAACATTGCAGTTGAAAGATTTGTGAAAATTTGAACTCAGAAGGTTCAAAGTTCAAATCCCAGCCCTGCCACACTGCCACTGCTGGGCCTTAACCCTTAAATGCTCAGTTGTATAAGTTTAGAGAAATGTAAGTCACTCTGGATAAGGGCATCTGCCAAATGCCATAAATAATAATTAAATAAATAAATAATAGATCCATCACTTGGTAGTATAAATGGAAATACAGGAAGTGTATTCAGAAATTTGGCAGGCAGATATTCCCAGCTGGAGTGGAGCTCTGCCATGTTTACTTTGCTGTCTCTTTTTGTTATGAAGGGAATGACCAGCAGAGGGCGCTACTGATTTCTTAAATATCTGTTGCACAAAGAACTCTTTGAGCATGTAAAGACATGATGGCAGCCATTTTAGAAGAGATTCTCACCTCCATTCAATGGTTTCAACATGGTGATGTTAAAAGTACTGAGTTAACCGATCACTGTCTCGCTGTTCTGTGGGCAATTTGTATACACCTGTATAAGGTAGTATGGTATTGTATAGAATGGTATAGTGTGGTATTGTAGTATGGTATGCGCCTTGTATAATCAGAGTAAATGCATTGACTGCACAGTGTGAAGAGATTTTCAGTTATATTCTTTGATTATGTGCGTGCATCAAAGTGTAAATTGAAATTTAATTTATATATGAGGATTACACTGTTGTCATTTGTCACAGTTATTAAGTCAACTGATTCTGTATTCAGACCACTTTGTTGTCAATTGAATATAAAAAAAAAAATTTTTTTAAAGATATATATTTATGTAATATTACTGTTGCATATGGTATGGATAATGATGTTAGTTTGTGTAACTTGACAGTTGTTTGTCAGTGTTTCTGAGGTGTGATTCAGACTTATTATTGGAACTTCTCTAATTATTTGCACTTTATCTGTTAAGGAGTAAAATTCTACCTGTTATGATTTCAGGAAAGTCATATTAGTGCTTAATGTTCTTTATAGAATTAGAGCTGTGATTTCAATAGTGTTGTTTTTCTTTCTAAAGTAACCACACCTTGATCTACATGTTGAGATGAATTCTGAAATAAAGAACTACAATGGGAACCTGTGCATTCTATATTCAATACCTCATACCTTTTAACCCAGTTATCAATAGACAACTTTATTACACTTTTATAAGTTCTGGATAATAACTGATCCCTCTAGTTGTTTGCGTTTAAGCTTCAATCATCCTCACAAAAACAGTTAAATATTGTTAAAGCTGCAGTACTGAAGCTTTTTTTGTTAAAAATGAACTAATTAATTATTGAGCAGTAAATAAAAACAGTTTGAGGGTTTTTCGGGTAAGAGAGAGTGAGGCAGATGGTTTTGGTGACAGCATTTCACTCTGAATAAATACCGTCACACACAAATGAACCTGATTCTGGTCTTTTTTATATTATTAAAATATATATGTTATATACAAATATTACCAAATTACTTGTTTTAAAATTTAAACAAATACTGATATGTTTAGAATTTGTTTTTGTTTGGGATGTAGTTACACATTTAACCAGCAGAGGTCTGATCAAAAGCCGTGTTTTCAACAGAACAGAACAGACTTGAAGTGTCATTGTGTTGAGCTGGAGGAGAAAATACCACCTTTTTGATTTTTTTTTTTTTAAGCTGTAGATGTTTTACGTAGAATCTATGAGAGAGAAAAAATATTTGCTGCCTTCTGTTTTGTGTATGTCTCACACTAAATAGTTTTATAAGTTAAAACAAAATCTAAGATAAAACAAAGGCAACCTGAGTGTAAACAAAATACAGTTTTTAAATGATCATGTTTTTATTGAAGCAAAAAAGTTATCGAATACCAAATGGGTCTGTGTGAAAATGTATTTGCCTCCGTGGTTACTTATTCCCCGAATCTATGAAACTGCATTCATAATGGGGTTCAGCTGGACTAGACACAACCACGCCTGATTACTGCAAACCCCGTTCAATCACATCTACACTTAAATAGAACTTTTTCAACAGCATGAAGTTGGTTGAAAGAATTTCCAGAAATGATGGGGAAGGAGGTGATTGAAATACATCAGTCTGGGAAGGGTTACAAACCTGTTTCAAAGGCTCTATGACTCTATTTCCTCCGTTTTTTATAAATAAAAATGATTGTGTGTTTTACTCAGGTTACTTTTGTTTTCTGTTGTATTTTGTTTGAAGATTTAAAACAATTTAGTATGAGATATAAACAACAACAGAAGAAATCAGGATCAGCAAATACTTTCTCAACAGTGAAAGCTCAAATATATTAGATAGTTTAAGGTTACCTCTGATTATAATTTATATATTTATAAATGAATAAATATGTATGTACACATACTTTTTCACAGCACTGTAAATGTCACTAACTTATAACTTGGTGTTTGATACCTGTACTGTAATCACCCTACACCCTGTAGGTCACAGGGCGTGGCTTTATTGTGATATTATGCTGCTGTTGATCATCAATGCTAAGCACAATAATGAGTTCAAATGTCATGCATGAAACAGGAATGTAAAATATAAAAGCCAGAACCACATCATCAAACAATAGTTTTAAAGCAATCACATACCTGTGTTTATAATAAATATTTATAAGTGGCTCTGTGTAATAAGAGAATTCTCTATCAAAATCCTTTCACATTTATTCACAGTGAAAGTCGACTTTATCATTCAGCGTATTTAGGTAAGTATTTACCTGTATTTTATAGGTATTAACCATTTTCTGGAAAACAGAGGGAAAAGGAGGAGAATTGGAATAAACAGGAGTCAGTTAAAGGTCTGTTCCTTTACTGAGGAGAAATGAAGGAATCATAAACCCATTGTTTCTATTTTCAGCTCATTACTGATCTCAAAACTCTGTTCTTCCTCTGTTCTTACCCTAAAATGTCACGGGGACTATGATGACAAAACCAGTTGTGTTCTCATAACACATGTTAACAGCATAAACTGCAAGGATCACATCGGCTAAAGTCAAATCTGATCCAGAGCTTAAGGTCATATAAGGCCTCGGGTCCTTAATAAGAGCTGGTAAAATCTGTTTCATTTATCAGTGAACTCACAACTGAACGTTCTCTACACGAGTCGTAGAACAGGTTCGAGGTTGATGAGGGACAAGTTTCTGTGTAAATGGGTGTGTATGTAAAACATGCCAAATGTATGCAGAATACACCACCAGGGCTTTTAAAATCAGAAAGCTATCAAAGCAGCTGAAGAACCAACACGCTCATCTTTACCAAAAAGAATTATGGCAACAACAAAAGCCTCTGTATTTATTTACTTCATCAACTCACCACAGTGTTTATTAAACCAAGGCTTAATGTTTAATAAGGGAGTTGAGAGAAAACCTTTAGCTGTACCTCTTCTTCTTTTGCACTCGGATACAAAAAGAATGTAGTTTTGACTATTTCTATCTTAAAAAGACAAAAATAGAGGCATAATGTGTCCTTTGTGACCGTTTTTATTGCAGTACGTATGTCAGTAATATAATACTGCACGACTGCACTGGGTAACTCTAAACAAGCCACAGTGTAAACAGGTACTGAACCACGTGACTTACAGGAAATTGTTCTGGTAAATCACATGGTACATTCTGTCTCTGTCTGATTGGCTTTTTAATAATAGTGTCTCCAAATATCTTCAAATAAAAATAAATTATACACAGCCAGTGAGAGGACATTATTTAACAACATTTCTGCTTTTATATAATTGTCCAACATACAAAACAGATGCAGTGTTAATGCAAATCATAAAGATAATATTTGTATTACACATTCATATTCAGTCCTGAGAATGATCAGGTGGAATGAGTGTTAAATGGCCGCGGTTTCTACTTTTTAAAGCTGAAACACAAGACCAGCGGTGTCCCATCTCCTTCCCTCTCTAATTTACAGCACCCTCACCGCTTCCACTGGCATCACTTCGAGTTTAAATGGTTTAGTGAAATCTGGGCAGCAAGGACAGGAGAACTACACAACAGATCTTTGAGAGAATCAAAGGCAATTAGACAATTAGAATTCCAAACAAAAGAAACATCTTTTCGAAGGTTATCTGTGAGAGGCTTCACTACATCTGAAAGTTTTTTCTAAAGTTTCTATAGTAACCGGCCATTCTGAGAAAACGTACGCAGAATGTTTATTTATTTTGGTCCTTTTTATTCATTTCCCTTTTATTAGTGGAGCTGATATTTTATTTATTAGATGAACATATTTCTTTTCGTGTTTTTCCCCAAACTGAAATATTTGCCACTGCGCGCGTTGCTGAAAAACCTAAATTGATGCTTGTCTTTACTCCGCCCACATTATATTATTTTCGTTTTTAAGATTATTTTCAGGTCATATTATTATTATTATTATTATTATTATTATTATTATGTAATCTTTTAAAGACCTTCCGTTATGTTGGCTGTGGATTTAATTCAGGGTGTGATGTACCTGTGTGTGGTCATAAATTCACTTCATCATAATGAAATCTCATGTCGTTAAATATGATTAGTGCGCAGTTTCAGCACATTTGACAAACTGCACACTCATTTTATATCTCTATTTGCCACTGCGTGTGCTGCCTACAAAACAAGTGTCTTCTCCACCCAAACAGATGCAAATAATCTGGAATGAATGAAATTAAATTAAAAGAATCGACTTCCTTGTGTTAGACTTCCTTGACTTCTTCCTGTACTCTTTAGATTATCATCTATCATTTTCAAATAATCAAATATTCAACAGTTTAATCTTTTTTTTTTAACACTCTACTTACACTCAGGTGCCATCGCTGTTGATCCTGACAGTTTATTTGATTTCTTCATTTCTTCGATTTCATATTTTGCCCGTAGCTGTTTGTCTGGGAAGGCACTTTTTTTTTTACCATGTTCCTGACATTAATTAGGCCAGTAGCACAACAATACCTGCCAGACAGAAACAAGAATGCCTGCTTAATTTATATATGTATGCAGTTGACCTTGTTTATCATTTATATTTTATTAAAAAAACACATATGGACTAAATCCTACCCCATCGATCCACTCTAACCACAAGGATGGTGCCACTTCAACCTCATTTTGCTCAATGAAATGGAGCACATGACGCAGATGAACCTGTAAGTACCGAACAGGCTACACAGATACTAGTCCAGGCTCTTGTTATCTCTAAACTGGACTACTGCAACTCACTACTCTCGGGCCTCCCAGCAGCTCCATCAAACCCCTTCAGATGATTCAGAATGCTGCAGCACACCTCGTCTTCAACCAGCCCAAGAGAACCCATGTCACACCCCTCTTCATCTCCCTCCACTGGCTTCCTGTAGCCACCCGTATCAAATTCAAAGCCTTGATGCTCACCTACAAGACCTTGTCTGGAACAGCGCCCCCTACCTCAACTCTCTCCTGAAGGCCTATGTTACCTCACGCAATCTGCTATGCATTAGAAACCGACACTTAGCAGTACCTACCCAGTGTGGCTCAAAGTCCCTTTCCAGAACCATCACACTAACTGTTCAAAAACCCATTGACTTCGGAATGATGGATGTCGAGTACACAGGAAAATTAAGTTGAGATCACGAGAAAACAAAGAAAAAAGTAATAATGCATGGTCGCTTAGGGCTTCCGTATAAAAGAGCAATTTTCCCTCGGTGAGTTTTCCCGACAGAGCGGTGTCTAGTAGAACAAATAACTAATCAAATCACAGTCCACAGATTTAGATAAACATAGATAAGAATTTAAAACTGAGCCTTAACTTGGAGTGGGAGAATATTTCTACTAATTCAGTATGATTTAAATAAAAGTTTGAGTTTAGGAGGCTCTGCTGCCAACCACCATTATGTCGTGTCTGAACACCAACGACTGCAGCGTTTACAGCCTACAGGTAACTTTTACTTTCTCTTTCTCATGAGGGTGAGGGAAGGAAAAATGCAAATTACATTGTTGGGTTTAGGAAAGAATTTGCATTGTGGATCTGTTCCTGTTTTTCCTCTTTAATGTTGACCTGATCTGTTTAATGTTTTTATCTTGACTTTGTCCTGTCCAGTTTACCCAGTTTGCCGATTACCTGACATTTTTACCCTTTTTTTTTTTTTTTAGCCTTGACTCTGTCTTAAGACTTGGAATTGTTTCTCTCTCTTTTTTTTTTTTAACATTGCAACACTTTGTGCACCTTCACTTTGTGACAGGGCCCGAGACAAAATATAGGAATGGGGCCCTATTCAGTGTTTTAACATAGATATTTAAATTTTCAGCATACTTTATTTAGCATTAATAATTAAAAATATTTTGCATGTTTAGGGGGCCCTTGACTACAAGGCGATTGCCTACCATTGCCTAGTGCTAAGTCCGCCCCTGCCTAGAGTTCATTCTTATGCTAATCATCCTCAAGTGAATGTTTCATGAACAGTTGATAGGGAAGTTGATTTGAGTTTTGAACAAGCAGGATAAACAGGGTGTCAGGTTCTACAGGGTTTTTGTGATTTCCATAAACACCTGCATATCCACATGCTCACGTACAAATAAATCCTTCACTGCACAAATATGACTCATATTTCCCTGTATTTACTTTGCAGATGATTAAAGCAGCTTATCCTGGATTTGCCCTTTGACCTCACTGTGACCCTTTTGACCCTTTGAGGCCTAGCTTTCTGAGTTGTGTGTTATTGTGGAACTGGACTCACACATGGAGCCTTAAACTGATGCTTACAGTAACATTATTATAAGTGTATTTTAGGGAACCTGAGGACACTGCAGAGATACAATTCACAATATAAAATCATGTAATACTAGTTACTGTAGTAAAACCTAAATGAAGGAAAAGGAATATAAAATCAACAATTATAAAATTAAATATAAACAATAATAGAAAACTGTATGTTTATATACAGTTGCAATCAAAATTATTCACCCCCCATCGCAAATCAGGTTTGTTGTCAAAAGTTTGAATTTCAGATGAACAAATCAAACAAAAGCAGTTGAAATAGTTCAACACAACGAATGCTTCAAGTGTTTTCCACAAATTCAACTGAAAATGCAACTTATAATGATTTCTCCAGTCTCAAAATTATTCACCCCCCTGAATAGAAACCCTCACAAATATACAGAACAGGTGTTGTCTCAAACACACCTGATACTAATCAAGGGCTTCATCAGCTGCAGCAGGTGTGCTTGAGCTGGAACACATGAAATACCTGAACTGGCTAGGGGTAGAAAATGTATGGAATAACTGAACTGGCCAGGGGTAGAAAATGTATGGAATACCTGGAAAGGGCAGAAAAAGAAGCTATCAATGGCTGCAAGCAGATTTCTGAGAAGGCAGGTTGTGAAAAACCCTCCAGTGACTGCAAAAGACCTCTGCTCATGAGGAATGGGTTAAGATTCCTCAGGAACGCTGCCAGAAGCCGTGCCATCAGTAAATTTCACAATATGATTGCCCGGATATTTAGCCGAACAGTCATATGTTAATAGCATGTACAGCAGGGGGCTCAGGACACATCCCTGAGGGGAGCCGGTTTTAAGGATGATAGGTGAACATGAGATGCTGTGGACTTTAACAGTCTGTGGCCTGTTCGTTCAAAAGTCCAGGACCCAGTTTCAAAGTGAAGGTTTCAATCCAAAAGTCTTTCAGCACAGGACGGTGAGCAGGAACCAGCAGGATGGAAATGTGGTCAGAGAAGCCCAGGAGGGGGCGGGGCACCGCTCTGTATGTTTGCCGTCTGTTGGTATACACACAGTCCAGTATGTTGTTTCTCCTCACTCTGAGTCACAATAAGTCCATCTTGTTGTCAAGAGAGCAGACATTTCCAGAAAAAGTGTTGGAAAGATAGATCTGTTATTAGCCTTTAGCCTGGCTACGAGGCCAGCCCGCTTACCCCTCTTCTGCATTCGTGCACAACACTTCCTCCTTCCCCTTAGCCGGTGTGTACTGCTCAAAAGCCTTAATCTGCCTAACACTGTTTATTACTGGAATAAAGTTGGCTTGACGTTGGACGGTCGAAATTCGCGGATATTCACAGATTAAGGGACCGTCTCTAAAGTTACATACGACATGGGTATACACGTTTCTAACATCAATAGCATTTGAATGGAATGACTTACAGTCACAAAACCACTGTATAGTATTCATTAAGGTGTCAGGTCTGATGCACACCTTTTTTTAATTTTTTTTTTTAGATTTTTGATATTTAACTCTACAGTGCATGAACCAAAAAAACCTACACGAATGCATACAGTGAGGGGAAAAAAGTATTTGATCCCCTGCTGATTTTGTACGTTTGCCCACTGACAAAGAAATGATCAGTCTATAATTTTAATGGTAGTTGTATTTGAACAGTGAGAGACAGAATAACAACAAAAAAATCCAGAAAAACGCATGTCAAAAATGTTATGAATTGATTTGCATTTTAATGAGGGAAATAAGTATTTGACCCCTCTGCAAAACATGACTTAGTACTTGGTTTAAAAACCCTTGTTGGCAATCACAGAGGTCAGACGTTTCTTGTAGTTGGCCACCAGGATTGCACACATCTCAGGAGGGATTTTGTCCCACTCCTCTTTGCAGATCTTCTCCAAGTCATTAAGGTTTCGAGGCTGACGTTTGGCAACTCGAACCTTCAGCTCCCTCCACAGATTTTCTATGGGATTAAGGTCTGGAGACTGGCTAGGCCACTCCAGGACCTTAATGTGCTTCTTCTTGAGCCACTCCTTTGTTGCCTTGGCCGTGTGTTTTGGGTCATTGTCACGCTGGAATACCCATCCACGACCCATTTTCAATGCCCTGTCTGAGGGAAGGAGGTTTTCACCCAAGATTTGACGGTACATGGCCCCGTCCATCGTCCCTTTGATGCGGTGAAGTTGTCCTGTCCCCTTATCAGAAAAACACCCCCAAAGCATAATGTTTCCACCTCCATGTTTGACGGTGGGGATGGTGTTCCAGGGGTCATAGGCAGCATTCCTCCTCCTCCAAACATGGCGAGTTGAGTTGATGCCAAAGAGCTCCATTTTGGTCTCATCTGACCTCAACACTTTCACCCAGTTGTCCTCTGAATCATTCAGATGTTCATTGGCAAACTTCAGACGGGCATGTATATGTGCTTTCTTGAGCAGCGGACCTTGCGCGCGCTGAAGGATTTCAGTCCTTCACGGCGTAGTGTGTTACCAATTGTTTTCTTGGTGACTATGGTCCCAGCTGCCTTGAGATCATTGACAAGATCCTCCCGTGTAGTTCTGGGCTGATTCCTCACTGTTCTCATGATCAATGCAACTCCACGAGGTGAGATCTTGCATGGAGCCCCAGGCCGAGGGAGATTGACAGTTCTTTTGTGCTTCTTCCATTTGCGAATAATCGCACCAACTGTTGTCCCCTTCTCACCAAGCTGCTTGGCACTGGTCTTGTAGCCCATTCCAGACTTGTGTAGGTCTACAGTCTTGTCCCTGACATCCTTGGAGAGCTCTTTGGTCTTGGCCATGGTGGAGAGTTTGGAATCTGATTGATTGATTGCTTCTGTGGACAGGTGTCTTTTATACAGGTAACAAACTGATATTAGGAGCACTCCCTTTAAGAGTGTGTTCCTAATCTCAGCTCGTTACCTGTATAAAAGACACCTGGGAGCCAGAAATCTTTCTGATTGAGAGGGGGTCAAATACTTTTTTCCCTCATTAAAATGCAAATTAATTTATAAAATTTTTTACATGCGTTTTTATGGATTTTTTTTGTTGTTATTCTGTCTCTCACTGTTCAAATACAACTACCATTAAAGTTATAGACTGATCATTTCTTTGTCAGTGGGCAAACATACAAAATCAGCAGGGGATCAAATACTTTTTTTCCCCTCACTGTAAAGGGGGTCAAAATGACCCGTACTGGATTGAATGGTTTTCTTCAAAAAATCGATGTCCTATTAATGAAATAATTAAAAGAACTGATGATATGTGAATGTTTTAATATTTCAAACATGTTTATTTGTTTTCTTTTAATTTATTTATGTAGATGTTTAGATTGTGGATGGGAGCCAAAGGAATTCAATATTATTTACAGCAGTTCCAGTCAACCTTTTGAGCCGTGTTGAACTGCTTCTCTGACATGGAAAGACGTGCCACATGAAACCACCTGCAGCGGTGACATTCGATCTGAAAAATATCATCATAATCTTATCAAATTACTCAGTAATCAATTAGTTTCTCTCTCTCTCTCTCCCCCTTTCATTCACTCACTCGCTTACACACACACACACACACACACACACACACACACACACACACACACAACGCACACTTGTAAAGAATATAAAATGGCCATAAAAATGTTATAATGTATAATCATTGCTATATTACCCACCCAAAATGTTTTTGCACCACCACCCATTACAAAAGTTACATGTGTGGTTTTTCTGTGATAAAAATCTATACTTTATACCATAGTCTAAATAACAGGTGTTTTTGTACAATAAATAAATGACCTGAGGCTTTCAGAAGTTCCTCTGCCATTGTCAATCGCAGATGTTCCATGTGCTCCTTGGATGAGTTTAGAGTCAAATGGCAAGGGATATTTGGAAAAGCACTGACAAATTATTTTTCCATCTACATAAGACAAGTTATTGTTTTTTTATTTTTTATTTTATTGTCCAGGGGAGATTGTTTCACCACAGCAGCCATACATACAAACAAACAAAACACACACATCTAAATCCATAAATCATATTCAATACACTATTTACATAATCTACATTGAACACACATTGAAGAGCCTGAGCCTCCACATAAAGTACAGTTTGCTCTGACCTTCCTCTGTGTAGCCTCAATTTACCCGCTCCATTCTGGTTTGTTGTCTAGGTACACTCCAGGGGTCTTACAAGACTGAACTAAATCAACATTCTGCTCCACAAATTTATAAGAACTGTCAGAGTTTATTATAAGAACTTGTTTTTATTTATGTCGTACAATTTAATGAAGAAATCCAACCTGCATGACAAACACTCCACAGCTGTACCAGTCCTGTTGTGTGGAATGGGACATTTATCCTCCATTCCATGTTATGTCCACCCAGTCACATTTACTGAGACAGTTTCTTCTCATCTTGAACAGAACATTCTTCATGTAAATAACCTATTTATTTGTTCGTTCTTTGTTGAGTCTAAATGTACAGAAAGTGACAAATCAACTGCTTCTCTCTTACAGTGAAGGGTTCGTTTCCCAGCTCAGAGGGTATTTTCGCCATCACACCCCCACTCTTCTATCCTATATTGCCTTGTCAATTCTCTACTATCCCTACCCCAATAAAGCAAAAAAGCCTCCCAAACCAATAAAAACACATTCTTGTGATTTAAACTACTTTAAGGTTCATCTTTTTAACCATATGTTTACCAAATATTATTACAAAATCCAAACAATAAATGTTGTTGTGAATCTGTATTTAAGAGACCCACTTTGTTAGTCAATTTAAATGAATGTTCTGCATTGTGCTCTCCGTTCTCTTTACAGGCCATATAAATATAATGATCTTATTAGAAAGGCAACATTATTCATTTTGCTTTAGTGCATGAAACACAAAATGTGTGAAAACAAGTGTGTTAAGCGAATCAAAATGATTGACAGGATAACATTAAGCATTAAAACATTATTGCCTACTAATTTCCTATATATGTAGTGTCAGGTAATTATCGTCTTTACATATCTCACTCACTTTACACTTAGCAATGATTGTGAATTGGTTGCTGCGTATAGTAAAAGGTAAAAGGTAACGTTATTGTAATGATTTTACAGTGTTTAAAAAAAACCTTATGAGAAGACTAGTATACTTACACAATGTCAAAGACTCGAAGTCTGTCATTTTATTCTTACCAAAATAATCATTAATGAGCCAGAGATCTGCAAGATCTATGACAAGTCTCTGGAACACCAACAGGAGGGGTAGAACATACTTATTTCAAAATATATTTCTACATTTTACATTTCCTCCATTTATACTTATACATTTTGTCTTATTGTGGATTGATGAACACCCAGATGTTTAGAAATGCTTTTCAGCCTTTTCCAGCTTTGTGCATCTCTATAATGTGTCTTTTACAGTCCTGTGAACGTCGATGGGATGGAGGCATGGTTCACACTGTTACGGCCCAGTCTAGGTTAGGCTGCACAGAGTAACCAGCTCGGGATTCAATGGAATTTAACTTTTTAAATAAGGAAAGCCAGGAATAACACCACAAACAGGGTTGTTCAAAAAAAGTTGTTGTATATTGTAACACACAATTATATACATACAACTATACAAAGAACCAAACAGCAAACATAACTTCAGGGTGGGCCAAAGCCAAAATAATAAACAAAAGAATTATTTTGTTAGGTAGCTAGCTTACCTAAAAGGAAAATAACAAAGAAAATACAAAGATACTTCCCTAACTACCTAAGCCAAAAACAGAGACAAAAGGACCCTCTCCCAAAAGAAATGGCAGCCAGACCCCTACTGCGGGTGAACCAAGTGCAAAATATATATACAATGGTGGATAGAATGCACATAAACAGGTACAGGGACAACCAAACTCAATGTCAAAAACCAGGCAAAAGTTAAAACAAAACAAAAAAACACAGCAGTCAGAATGTAGCATATAAGCAGCACAAACACACTCTCTAAACCAAAACCTGCAACCACCTCCAACATCCCACACCATTCTCACTCCTCTTCCTCTTTAAATATGGCCACCATTTAGTGATGTCATCCTGGGAGGCGGGATCAAGTCATGCTAGGGCAGGCTGGAAAGTCTGGGAGAAAGTTCGGACCTGCACACAAAATATGTCACAGCACACAAAAACTTCCCGTCCCAAGATAGGTTGTAACAACACTAATCAGCTGAAGAACAGATTTGTCAGTAACTGGAATTTGTGTCTTTATTTAAAGGGTAAAGCACCTGTACACCCCACACCTCCAATCTCATCTCCTCAATTTAAACACCTGACTCCAATTAGCTTTTGGAGAAGTTGTTAGTGCAGGGGTTCACTTACTTTTTCCAGCCTGCACTGTGAATTATTACTCAGTATGCTCGATAAACTCCTGAAAACTACTACTACATGTGTGTTATTAGTTTAATCAGACTGTGTTTGTCTATAATTCTGACTCAGATAAAGATCAGATCACAGTATATCAGTAATCAGTGCACAAACCCTGGTAACTCCAAAGGATTCACAAACTTTGGCTCTCTATACACATGACAATAAACTTGATTCTGCTATTTAAATATTTATCTGCTGAAGAAGTGATCAGCTGATCATCTTGAGTGAGAAGTGTCTGTTCAATAAACCTTTTATACTAACAATTCAAGAAATGCACTGTCTCCTTAGTCTTCAATTTAATTACACTTTTCCATCAGGTGGAAATCTCCAAAATAAATAAGTCAAGAGAGAGAGAGAGAGAGAGAGAGAGAGACTGATGATCAGAACTGGTGAAAAGCCTAAATATTTATTCTTTGTTAAATGTATGTTTTTATTCTAAAACCTTGATGAAAATTAAGTTATATGATGCAACACTAAACAAATATATAAATATACATAAAGACAGCATCAGTCAGATTAAATAAAGTATTGTTACTGACCTGTAAAGTTCAGGACATTTCCTGCTGAGATACTACAGTGACGTAAGTAGACTACAGAGGGTGTGGATAAAAAAAAAGTCGACTCTCTTCTCCACCCAAACAGAATGAATGAAACGAAACTAAAAGAATCGACTTCCTTGTGTTAGATTTGACTTTTATAGACTTCTAGTTTATGAATAATGTAATACAACGGAATGTATTTAATTTAATTAAATACTCTTTAACTCATCATGAGGAATAATTACATCATACACAAAAAGAAATAAAAGAGTATAGTATGTTATAGAGGGAGTAGTTATAGCGGTTATAGAGGGAGTAGTTATAGAGGGAGTAGTTATAGAGGTTATAGAGGGAGTAGTTATAGAGGTTATAGAGGGAGTAGTTATAGAGGTTATAGAGGGAGTGGTTATAGAGGTTATAGAGGGTGTAGTTATAGAGGTTATAGAGGGTGTAGTTATAGAGGTTATAGAGGGTGTAGTTATAGAGGTTATAGAGGGAGTATTTATAGAGGTTATAGAGGGAGTATTTATAGAGGTTATAGAGGGGGTAGTTATAGAGGTTATAGAGGGAGTAGTTATAGAGGTTATAGAGGGAGTAGTTATAGAGGTTATAGAGGGAGTAGTTATAGAGGTTATAGAGGGGGTAGTTATAGAGGTTATAGAGGGAGTAGTTATAGAGGTTATAGAGGGAGTAGTTATAGAGGTTATAGAGGGTGTAGTTATAGAGGTTATAGAGGGAGTAGTTATAGAGGTTATAGAGGGTGTAGTTATAGAGGTTATAGAGGGAGTGGTTATAGAGGTTATAGAGGGAGTGGTTATAGAGGTTATAGAGGGTGTAGTTATAGAGGTTATAGAGGGTGTAGTTATAGAGGTTATAGAGGGAGTGGTTATAGAGGTTATAGAGGGTGTAGTTATAGAGGTTATAGAGGGTGTAGTTATAGAGGTTATAGAGGTTATAGAGGGAGTAGTTATAGAGGTTATAGAGGGTGTAGTTATAGAGGTTATAGAGGGTGTAGTTATAGAGGTTATAGAGGGAGTAGTTATAGAGGTTATAGAGGGTGTAGTTATAGAGGGAGTAGTTATAGAGGTTATAGAGGGTGTAGTTATAGAGGTTATAGAGGGAGTAGTTATAGAGGTTATAGAGGGAGTAGTTATAGAGGTTATAGAGGGTGTAGTTATAGAGGTTATAGAGGTTATAGAGGGAGTAGTTATAGAGGTTATAGAGGGTGTAGTTATAGAGGTTATAGAGGGTGTAGTTATAGAGGTTATAGAGGGAGTAGTTATAGAGGTTATAGAGGGAGTAGTTATAGAGGTTATAGAGGGAGTAGTTATAGAGGTTATAGAGGGAGTAGTTATAGAGGTTATAGAGGGAGTAGTTATAGAGGTTATAGAGGGAGTAGTTATAGAGGTTATAGAGGGAGTAGTTATAGAGGTTATAGAGGGAGTAGTTATAGAGGTTATAGAGGGAGTAGTTATAGAGGTTATAGAGGGAGTGGTTATAGAGGTTATAGAGGGAGTGGTTATAGAGGTTATAGAGGGTGTAGTTATAGAGGTTATAGAGGGTGTAGTTATAGAGGTTATAGAGGGTGTAGTTATAGAGGTTATAGAGGTTATAGAGGGAGTAGTTATAGAGGTTATAGAGGGTGTAGTTATAGAGGTTATAGAGTGAGTAGTTATAGAGGTTATAGAGGGAGTAGTTATAGAGGTTATAGAGGGAGTGGTTATAGAGGTTATAGAGGGTGTAGTTATAGAGGTTATAGAGGGTGTAGTTATAGAGGTTATAGAGGTTATAGAGGGAGTAGTTATAGAGGTTATAGAGGGTGTAGTTATAGAGGTTATAGAGGGTGTAGTTATAGAGGTTATAGAGGGAGTAGTTATAGAGGTTATAGAGGGTGTAGTTATAGAGGGAGTAGTTATAGAGGTTATAGAGGGAGTAGTTATAGAGGTTATAGAGGGAGTAGTTATAGAGGTTATAGAGGGAGTAGTTATAGATGTTATAGAGGGTGTAGTTATAGAGGTTATAGAGGTTATAGAGGGAGTAGTTATAGAGGTTATAGAGGGTGTAGTTATAGAGGTTATAGAGGTTATAGAGGGAGTAGTTATAGAGGTTATAGAGGGTGTAGTTATAGAGGTTATAGAGGGTGTAGTTATAGAGGTTATAGAGGGAGTAGTTATAGAGGTTATAGAGGGAGTAGTTATAGAGGTTATAGAGGGAGTAGTTATAGAGGTTATAGAGGGAGTAGTTATAGAGGTTATAGAGTGAGTAGTTATAGAGGTTATAGAGGGAGTAGTTATAGAGGTTATAGAGGGTGTAGTTATAGAGGTTATAGAGGTTATAGAGGGAGTAGTTATAGAGGTTATAGAGGGTGTAGTTATAGAGGTTATAGAGGTTATAGAGGGAGTAGTTATAGAGGTTATAGAGGGAGTAGTTATAGAGGTTATTGAGGGTGTAGTTATAGAGTTTATAGAGGGTGTAGTTATAGAGGTTATAGAGGGAGTAGTTATAGAGTTTATAGAGGGTGTAGTTATAGAGGTTATAGAGGGAGTAGTTATAGAGGTTATAGAGGGTGTAGTTATAGAGGTTATAGAGGGAGTAGTTATAGAGGTTATAGAGGGAGTAGTTATAGAGGTTATAGAGGGAGTAGTTATAGAGGTTATAGAGGGAGTGGTTATAGAGGTTATAGAGGGAGTGGTTATAGAGGTTATAGAGGGTGTAGTTATAGAGGTTATAGAGGGTGTAGTTATAGAGGTTATAGAGGGTGTAGTTATAGAGGTTATAGAGGTTATAGAGGGAGTAGTTATAGAGGTTATAGAGGGTGTAGTTATAGAGGTTATAGAGTGAGTAGTTATAGAGGTTATAGAGGGAGTAGTTATAGAGGTTATAGAGGGAGTGGTTATAGAGGTTATAGAGGGTGTAGTTATAGAGGTTATAGAGGGTGTAGTTATAGAGGTTATAGAGGTTATAGAGGGAGTAGTTATAGAGGTTATAGAGGGTGTAGTTATAGAGGTTATAGAGGGTGTAGTTATAGAGGTTATAGAGGGAGTAGTTATAGAGGTTATAGAGGGTGTAGTTATAGAGGGAGTAGTTATAGAGGTTATAGAGGGAGTAGTTATAGAGGTTATAGAGGGAGTAGTTATAGAGGTTATAGAGGGAGTAGTTATAGATGTTATAGAGGGTGTAGTTATAGAGGTTATAGAGGTTATAGAGGGAGTAGTTATAGAGGTTATAGAGGGTGTAGTTATAGAGGTTATAGAGGTTATAGAGGGAGTAGTTATAGAGGTTATAGAGGGTGTAGTTATAGAGGTTATAGAGGGTGTAGTTATAGAGGTTATAGAGGGAGTAGTTATAGAGGTTATAGAGGGAGTAGTTATAGAGGTTATAGAGGGAGTAGTTATAGAGGTTATAGAGGGAGTAGTTATAGAGGTTATAGAGTGAGTAGTTATAGAGGTTATAGAGGGAGTAGTTATAGAGGTTATAGAGGGTGTAGTTATAGAGGTTATAGAGGTTATAGAGGGAGTAGTTATAGAGGTTATAGAGGGTGTAGTTATAGAGGTTATAGAGGTTATAGAGGGAGTAGTTATAGAGGTTATAGAGGGAGTAGTTATAGAGGTTATTGAGGGTGTAGTTATAGAGTTTATAGAGGGTGTAGTTATAGAGGTTATAGAGGGAGTAGTTATAGAGTTTATAGAGGGTGTAGTTATAGAGGTTATAGAGGGAGTAGTTATAGAGGTTATAGAGGGTGTAGTTATAGAGGTTATAGAGGGAGTAGTTATAGAGGTTATAGAGGTTATAGAGGGAGTAGTTATAGAGGTTATAGAGGGAGTAGTTATAGAGGTTATAGAGGGAGTAGTTATAGAGGTTATAGAGGGAGTAGTTATAGAGGTTATAGAGTGAGTAGTTATAGAGGTTATAGAGGGAGTAGTTATAGAGGGAGTGTACGACTGTACACACGATGCTCCGCCTTCTCTACAACCTCGGTTAGTGCAGTGACTCATAGGCACATAGGCATTTCTGGACAAGATCTGATCGAGTGAATTCAGGTAAAACTGTTTTACTATTAAATTCTTATCCAGCTTCTATCGGGTGTTTTATACTTTAGAAAAAGTATCTTTTTGAAGGTTGATACTCAACGTTTAACAAAACAACACGTTTAATAGCTCTAACAGGAGTCTCTTACTGGTTTAATCTGATCTTCTATATACACTGTGGTGTTGTGGCTGTTCCTGTTAAGGGTCACAGAGGATCATCAGTGTGATCCGTATATTTAATTTGGCACAGACTTTACACCACAGTCCTGATTCAACACCTGAACACTTCAACATCTGATCACCTCACAGCACTGGGAGACCTCAACACCTCTGGACCATGTGTTAGATCTATATACATACACTACTACTAAATTTTAATACTGAGAAAAATGTCAATATTAAACTTTATCTGGGAAAATAAATGTCATCATTTTAATAAAGTTGTATCTCGAGTATAAATTCCCCGCACAGTTCATCAAAATGAAATGATTATGGTGAAATGATTAAGATGATGTGTAGATATTATCTTCAGGTCATTTTAAGGCTTGAGTGTGAATGAAGAAAGCTGATAAAATACTGTTAATTAAAATAACACACGACTCTGAATTTAAATAAATAATAATTCACCACCACAAAAATGTAAATTAGACCAAATACATTACTCACAGCGTGTATTTTAACTGGTGCTTATGCGCGTGCATGGAAGTTACAGCCTTCACTATAGTAAAACCTGTCATTCATTTCCTGCTTACACAACTGCACTATCTGACCATGTAGTGTTAGCACAGTTATAGAAGACATTTATTTATAATTCTACTATCCGTGGTCATGAGGACGGGTTCACTTCTGAGTCTGGATCCTGTTTTTCCTCACCACCGTTACCTCTGTCTGCTCATTAAATAAATTCATTCATTTAAAGTCTACATCCTGAATTTATATATTTCTGTAAAACTGCTTTAGGACAAATTCCACTGTTAAAAGCGTTATACAAATAAAACTGAATTGAATTGAATTATAGTTGTTGACTAGTGTCTAGTGTAATAACTTCCCAGCAAAGCCAGAGGTGACTGGTAACTAGAGTGAGTAAGTCATTAACACGTGTAATAAATCCAAATCCTTTTTGTTCTTGTACATGGTCTTTCTTTATTTTATCCAGAAATGATTAAATTACATAATCCCTCATGAACATGTTTACACCAAGATCCACAACACGGTCAAAAAACTGTGTCTCTCCCCATTCCCAATCACCTGACTTACTACACAGGTGCATAATTTATCCCCTTGAGTCTACTGCCACTTAGCGGTCAATAATAATATTGCCACGGGAATTGCTCCAACATCTAGTGTGTGTAAATATTGTTTTAAAACAGCTTCTCTGGCTAAGCTTTGGTGTAGTGTAATGTAGTCTAGGCTGCCAGGGACACTAGGAATAGTGTGTGTGTGTGTGTGTGTGTGTGTGTGTGTGTGTGTGTGTGTGTGTGTGTGTGTCTTGATAAACGCTGTTTTTACTGTAGGCATGTTCTACAGAATATACAATGCTCAAATAGGAAATGCTCATTTTAAATAGGTGGAGTTCATGTGTATTTATTATAAAGGAAAATTTGTAAATTTTGAATATAAAAAACACTTCACTGTACAAATCATTGCCAGTAAACATCCAATGAACTGCATTTCAACATAAATTGAACATACTGTAAGGACTGTCTGAACAGAAAACTTAACTAGCTGTACAGTGTTTATTTTATACAATATATATATATATTTTTTAAATTATCGATGCCAATACTTCTGGAATACATAAAAGGAAAATTTTCAGCAGTTTCTCCGACTGTATCTTTAGAGTATATTCAGTTTGTCAGTAAAACGTGTTTGGAAATATTTGGAAGGTGTTATGAGCCAGCGTGATGTGACTCTGGTTTAAACTGTTGTAGATAAATTTGACCAACACAGGGGTTTTTTTGTTTGTATTTTTTTAATCACAGCGATCACTCGCTGCTTGTTTTGGGGTTTGATATCCTACAGATCTACAGTATTAAGTAGGAAAGTTTTTGTTTCTTTGTTTGTTTGTTTTTTTAGATTATTTTCATTATTATTATTATTATTATTATAATTATTATTATTATTATTATTATTATTATTGTTGTTGTTGTTGTTGTTGTTGTTGTTGTTTTACCTTCAACAGTTGTTTACTGTAGAGAAAATAAATAGTTATTATTACAATTAACTGTATTTTGTTATTCATACTATAAGATTATATAAATTAGCTATGAATGTGAAACTTAATTAGAACTTCAAATAGGTATTCATAGCATCCAGTTACAATGGTGTGTGTGTGTGTGTGTGTGTGTGTGTGTGTGTGTGTGTGTGTGTGTGTGTGTGTGTTTATATATATATATATACACACACAGAGAGAGAGAGAGAGAGAGAGAGAGTTTTGTGAGATACTGTATAAAATATAGCTATCTTTAGCTTTATCTGTCCTATTGGAATCTGAAATTAAATATTACAGTATATTGTATAAGTAATATAGCATAAATAAATAAAAAGAGAAATGATTGATATAAACCAATAAGCACTCTGTTACCTTTTGATATTCAAATATATTTCTTTTTTCACACCTTCCTTTCCTTGTTTTAGAAAATGTTCACACGCTCCTCCAGACACTCTCGGGGCATCATGACCTCCTGTTATTCCATCTGCATCGTCTTGGGTACCGTGTGTGTGAGTAAGTAACTTTTTGTTGTAAAATAGATGAAATAAAGCTCTTAACATAAGATCATTGTCTAAAAGGTGAGAAAGTAATCTAGATTTTAATTTTCCCATCTCAGACCCCCTCTCTGCAGTATCTGAGTTCACTGTATCTGGACATGTGGGGTCTACAGCTGTCCTGCCGTGTAAACTGCAGACTGAAGTCACTGGAACACTGTATATTAGGTGGGAGATCAGATCTGAGACTGTGTTTGAGAGAGTCGGTGAGGAGACCTATCAGGGTGAGGGATATGAGGGGCGTGTGGACGTTCCTGAGGAAGAGCTGCGTAAGGGGAACTGTTCCTTGGTGTTGCGCAATCTGACAACTAATGATGAAGCTCTCTACTGGAGCGCCAAGACACACAAGAGAGAAAGAGTAGAGATCAGCCGTGTTCATCTCTCAGTCCATGGTAAGTGAGTGAGTCTCAGTAGATCACACACTGACCATCACACACATCAGAAATCAAAGCTGGACATGAGGGAGAATTGGAAAGGCACTAAGTTTACAGTTATGGATGCACCGAATGTTCGGTAACCGAAATTATTCTGCCGAAAATAGTGGGGGAAAAAAAGCATTTCCGGTGTTCAGCTGAATAATTGAAAAGGCAGAATAAATTTGACTGAACAGTGACGTGTTTGAAGACGCGACCAAGTAGCCTAGCAACCAGAGTGAGACGCGCGAATGTCACGACCTCGATGAGGGGGCGCGCGCGTGCACGAGCTACGTGCTCTTCGGATGTTTACTTTTTTGTTTCTGTCACGTCGCGAGACGTAAAGGAGTAGAGTACGGAAGCAGGTAAAGACGTATTTATTTAAGGACAGGCAGACAAATCCACATCTTAATTCAAAAAACTTAGTCAAGACAAGCAAAGGGACTAAATGAACTAATCATAGTTTAAACTAACTAAATCTATCAAGGAACAGAACATTAACATCGTATCTAACTCTACTATATCTACTCTAATATTCGGCGAGGTGTACAGGGGCGCGAGCGGTACATATCCCCAATATAATCAGCCCTATAGAACCCAATAGAACCAGTTCCTGCACTCTTTTAATGCACTTTTTAATGCACTTTTAGTTGTAGGCTACAGAGTGTTCCATTCTTTCAGCAGTCAGTTACAGGCCCAACATCGGCTATTCAAGGGGCTCAAAGATGACCACATCACAATATTTATATTTTACTTTTATTTATTTAAAGTTATAATGTGCCTTGTTGGTAGCCTGTACCTGCTGGAATGAAAAAAAAATGTTCAGAGTTAAATAAATATTTTGTAATTGATTTTTGCTTTGAAAAGCAAGACAAAATAGTTAAAAGCACATTTTGACTGTTTAATTTATGCAATGGTGAAAAAAAAATGGCAAAATAAATGGTAAAAAATGTGTTCGGTTTCAGCCTTCGGCCAAGAATTTTCATTTCGGTGCATCCCTACTTACTGTATAACAAAAGCGGTTCATATGGGGCAATTTAATGATCTCAGTGTTTTAACTACTAGTTGAGGACTTCTGCACTGAACAGCTAATTACAAAGCTCTTCATGTGTGTGTGTTAGATTGAGCCAGGAGAACACACAACACCTGTCCATCTTTTTTGTTTCATCACACACTTGTAGAAGCATCACAACTTTACATCTAAATCATTTTCATTACACGAATGTGCAGTAGATTTTTAAATCAGAACGTCTTTACCCCAGACAGCAGGAACAGTGGAGCTGAAATCATTCTCTTGGTTATTTGTACAACGTATTACCTATGAAATACTATTTAAGTGATATTCATTGTCAGAATATTCAGTTGACATTATTCTAAAATATTTGATCATTTATTATAATCACATATTATAGTGTTACTAATATGAAAGCTTTTATTTTAGTGGAGAGGGTGAGTTAATAAGGCATGTTAAAGCAGTACTGGAGTTAAAGGTAAGACTGAGAATGTAAACACTGAGCTACATTAGTAGTGACCTGACCTACATGTGTCCCTGATCTACAGGTACAAAGTTAAAAAAAAAAAAAAACAATAAAAATTAACAGAAGAAAAAATGTCCCCTGAACTCACCTGGTTCAAGTTCAAGCGGGAGAAAACATCCGGAATGGTTTCAAACTATATTGTTTATTTCTCACAAACAGTCTCTCAATGGAAAATAGAAACAATAAAAACTGGCTAAAACATACTTTCTAACCACTCAACAGATCCTCGAATTCACTTGCAACCACGAGAGAAAATGTCTTCCCCTGACTCTGCAACAGCTGACCTGTGTGGAGGCGTGGTCAGGACAAAAACTTAATAATTTAACTTAAAATTATTCACACTTTGAAATATGTATACAAATTAGTAGAATCTATTTCATTTTTAGAAATGCACTCAAACTTAAATAATTTAAGTATGTTGTAATTAAATTAAGTAGATATGAATCTGGGCTAACAGTGCAGGAGAACACACAACACCCGTCCATCTTTTTTGTTTCATCACACACTTGTAGAAGCATCACAACTTTACATCTAAATCATTTTCATTACACGAATGTGCAGTAGATTTTTAAATCAGAACGCAGACTGAAGTCAATGGAACACCGCATATTATCATTCACATCGAAACTGAGACTGTTTGAGCGATGCGGTGAGGAGATCTATCAGGGTGAGGGATATGAGAAGCGTGTGGACGTTCCTGAGGAAGAGCTGCGTAAGAGGAACTGTTCCATGGTGTTGCAAAGTAAGGGTGAAAAGAAGAAAGAAAAGAAAGAAAGTAATCTAGATTTTAATTTTCCCATCTCACACCCCCTCTCTGCAGTATCTGAGTTCACTGTATCTGGACATGTGGGGTCTACAGCTGTCCTGCCGTGTGAACTGCAGACTGAAGTCACTGGAACACCACATGTTATCTGGAAGATCAAATCTGAGACTGTGTTTGAGCGACACGGTGAGAAGACCTATCAGGGTGAGGGATATGAGGGGCGTGTGGACGTTCCTAAGGAAGAGCTGCATAAGGGGAACTGTTCCTTGGTGTTGCGCAATCTGACACCTACTGATGCAGCTGTCTACTGGAGCGCCAAGATACACACAGAGACAAATGGCAAGACAGAAAGAGTAGAGATCAGCCGTGTTTATCTCTCAGTCGAAGGTAAGTGAGTGAGTCTCAGTAGATCACACACTGACCATCACACACATCAGAAATCAAAGCTGGACATGAGGGAGAATTGGAAAGGCACTAAGTTTACTGTATAACAAAAGCGGTTCATATGGGGCAGTTTAATGATCTCAGTGTTTTAACTACTAGTTGAGGACTTCTGCACTGAACAGCTAATTACAAAGCTCTTTATGTGTGTGTGTTAGATTGAGGCAGGAGAACACACAACACCTGTCCATCTTTTTTGTTTCATCACACACTTGTAGAAGCATCACAACTTTACATCTAAATCATTTTCATTACACGAATGTGCAGTAGATTTTTAAATCAGAACGTCTTTACCCCAGACAGCAGGAACAGTGGAGCTGAAATCATTCTCTTGGTTATTTGTACAATGTATTACCTATGAAATACTATTTAAGTGATATTCATTGTCAAAATATTCAGTTGACATTATTCTAAAATATTTGATCATTTATTATAATCACATATTATAGTGTTACTAATATGAAAGCTTTTATTTTAGTGGAGAGGGTGAGTTAATAAGGCATGTTAAAGCAGTACTGGAGTTAAAGGTAAGACTGAGAATGTAAACACTGAGCTACATTAGTAGTGACCTGACCTACATGTGTCCCTGATCTACAGGTACAAAGTAAAACACTTTAGCATCATTGAGAAGAGTTCACACAGAAGAGCTGTGATTGTACCAAGATGATCAAATGTTTTTTCTCTTACAGAAAAACAGAATGAAGAGCGTGAAGCTGAAAAGGAAGTTCCCAGAGGTGAGATATACTTGTGTATGTAATTATCTGTAAAGCAGATTTAATTTCTTATACAACCAGTAACATTCATTCCATTTATTTCAGTATGTTAAGTTCACTGGACTTTTTTACTCCCTAATGAATTCTGTCCTTCATTTTTTTTGTTATTTTTGTTTTTAATTTTCTAACTTGGTGTCACGAATCGGGAACGGAGGCGGAAGCAATTGCGGCTAAGAGCTTTATTAAAAAGAGATATGCAGATAAATACAAAATCGTAAAACAGGGACATAATCAGAAACAGTCACCGGGTCGGGCGATCGGCAAACAGGCATAAACGGGGCGAGGCAGAAATCGAAGTCGGGGTCACTGGAAACGGGTTCAAAACACAAAACAGGAAACATGAAACTATGACTGGGAACTGGGAGCGGAAAACCCCAGCGTGGTCTAAGAGAACTAATCTAACGTTAAACTAAATTAATCTATCGAGGTACGTAACGTTAACTATCTACTATCGAACTATAATACTCCGCGAAGTGTACTGGGAGGCGAGGGGTATATATCCCGAACATAATCAGTGTTAAGTGCTGACAGCTGAAAACAATAAAGGACACACCCTCACACAACAACCAATGACAGAACAGGGAGGAGACAGAACAGAAACAAAACAAACGCACGTGTCCACAGTAAACAATGTCACAGTTATCAACATTCGCTCCGGCTCTCCAAGCGCGCTGCAAGCTGCAGCTCTGTCTAAAGGGGAGAGCGTGACACTTGGTTAATTATAATACATGGCCAAACTTATGTGGGCGGACCATTACACCCATATGTGGTTCTGACTTTAAATTAGTGTGGAGCTGCAGCATCCCAACCATTGAAGAGCAGCAGCAGAAAACCACGCCACTCACTTCAGACTGTAATGGAAGTTCGCATCAGTGCAGTTTTGAGTGTGTAATGGGAGTGTAATATTGTAGTAACATGCTTTCCGTATCCACAAATAACACAACACACCAGTTACTAGTAACTAGTACAGTGATGGTTAAAAGTTGGTATTTATTTCTAGTTCTTACTAAATATTAATTTATAATCATTATAGTAATATTTATAGAAAAACTTTATATTAAAAATGTTAATTTTGGAAGCACTGGTGTAATAAGCAGATTTTTTGGCTGTAAGAGACTAAAATGGTGTAAAGTTTAAAAAGTACACTATAATGTCTAATTGTTTGATATTAGTCAACATTAAATGATATTCATATTATGATATTTTAACTGGAAAAGTTACATTAATGGGTAATTTTAATATGGTGATATGTCACTGCTACAGTTACTCATTATTATTGAGTACACATTAGAAAATTGATGTTGTGTGTAAACAAGTACAAACCAGTTTTACCATCCCGTCACCTACTTATTACTTATTATTTAAAACAACAACAAAAAACATGTTCTTGAGCTTATAATCTTATAATTCTGGTATCCCTGTAGAATTATTTACTCAAAACATGAAACACTGGGTTATTAACAATTAATAATTATGAGAGCATCTGTAATAGCACTCTAGTTATTTCATGATAACAGATGTTAAGTGTTCATTTTGTTACAATAGAGAAAAAATATTTTTGCTTATAAATAAAACATCCATATTTCATTATTGGAAAAATGGACAAAATGTGATGTGTAATGTTTAACTGTGTTGTGATTTCATAAATGTGATTATACAGTACATAAAGACATTTGTTGAATAAGTCATATAATTGTGATTATAGGTGGGGTGACTGTTAGGATAAACAACAGCTGTAGTAGTTTTTGCTCGACCTGTATTTTATAACACAATTGTTCATCTGATCTTTCTTTCCTTTAGCCGGGTTTTGGTCAGGAGTAGGAGTAGGAGTAACTGGGACTATTGCAGTGATTGCAGTGATTGGAGTGATTGGTGCTGTGGTGTACTGGTGTAAAAGAAGAAGAAAGCGTGAGTAGCACCGTATGATTAGAGGAGGACGCTGTGTTTACCACAAAGCTGTTACATGGTGTTTAATTCTTTAGCAGAATTAAACCAGAGGGCTGCTACAGAAGCTAAATTAAACATAACTTTGTGTCACTTTGACAGTTTTTAAGGATGTTTAAATTTTTGTACAAGACTGGTGTGATTTATTCTCACAAAGAAATTCATGTAAATGTTTACAAGGAATAAAATGACAGCTTCTGCATTGCTTTCACATACAGATCATTTCCACAGTAAATTAACTAGACTTAACCCGTTATTAAGATTCTGAAGTGAGTTCACTTGGGATTTTTTTTCTGCAGAAAACCGCAGAAACCCTGATCCTCCACACACCTACTCGCTGCCTAATACACAAATAAATCCTGCAAAGACAAGTCAAGGTGAGAATCATTGCTGTTTTAACCTTATAAATGTTCTTTAACCACCAAACTTAACTTTATGTTTCAGATGAAAATCCTAATGATCAAGGAGAACATCTGCTGAACACATGACAGGACGATCATGGTGAGTATCAGATGGAAACACTAATCCACAAGATGTTATCTGAAAGTGCTTTTTAACCCAAACAGCATCATCCTCAATAACTATCTAATTCATCCTTGTTTTCTTATTAGCCCTAAACTTGAGGATGTATTTGTTTTCATTGCTATTTAACAAACATTATAATAAATGACACTGCAATTAGAAAAAGTTGTTCTGCACCTGATGACAGCTGTAAACTGTCTCCTTACTCACTTTATCTCTTGTCTTGATCTGGCCTTGTTACACCCCCTGAACCTACTTGTGTTCACTAACACAGAAACCTGATAATTACATGAATGTGACGAGACCCATGTTACTGAAGAGATTATTGACAGAATTGGTGTGGACCCTCTGAACAGTGTGTGGTCACATTCAGAGCTATAAAGAAGCGTTTCCTGTGCTACTCTCTTTATGTGACTGCACTGCTAAAAGGGGTATCCTCAGCATCATGTGAAAGTCTTTACTTGACTTCTTCTTCTTTTCATTTAAGCTCTACTCATACTCACTATAAAGAATGGGAGATCATTTATTGGTGCCTTTTGACATTAGGTCTTTAACCAACATTTTATTCCCCTAACAAACTCTCCACAGCGGTTACTAATGACATTTACAATATTAGGCATGATGTTAACACGCACACCTGGTACTTATTTGCATATTAGTGTAATTCCCAAAGCTTACACAGTCCCCTCCGAAAGTATTGAAGAGACAAATTCTTTTGTTTTTGCTTCATCCATTGCACCTCACTGATCATATCACATGTTTCACATTTAGGGTTTAATGAGCATTATTATGTAAGTCATGTCTAGCACCTCACACAATGTCTCAAGTAAAGGTTTCTGCGGAACATTAATGAGTCTTCAGACCGGATACGCATTGTTCAACCATCCAAACTACGGTAATGGTTAGGGTTTGGGTTATTTTAACAAATCAGGTTAGGGGGTTGAAAAACTCTTATGCCGGTTTGAAAATGTCCAATAATTGGAAAACACGTTTTTTGTTCTGCAGAGACACCTCACCCATTGTCTAGCGTCTGTCTTCCCTTGCTGTTCATTGCTTTAGTTATGTACGTTTTTGCCTTGATGTCCCAATTCATGTTTTAGTGTTTCTAAGCAACTTTATTTGTATTGTTTGTTTTTTCACTAAACTACAATCTGCACTTGCATCTGTCTCCACCACCGTTACATCAAACAATTATATTTACAGTGTATAGAACTTTTAAGAATAGACACGACACAAAGCAGCTTTACAGAAATCCAGATATATTTGTTTTCCTTTTTTATATATTTTTTTTTTTAATTTGTAAATCCATATATATATATATATATATATTATATTTTGTAATCTTTTTTCCTGGCATGTCACCTACAGTTGTTATGCGCTGTTCTTCACAATATCTTTTCTACAATGTTTTATCGGTACTCTTCTGCAGAGCTTTATCCTTGGAATTCATCATCGTGCCTGGCGGCCAGAGTTTACAAAACCTGTGGCACTAGGAATTGCTCGTCACTAACACTATGCGAGGGAGACCTGGTGACGCTCCTGCCCTGAAGGAACTTCCTCCTTTAGATTGTTTGTTTTTTAATTCTCCAAGAGCTGTAGGTCGTGGAGGTGGAACACCAACAATTTTTAAGAACTGTTTTAATGGTGCAGCTTTCCAAGGTTGATTTTCCTCCCTCCTTTCTATGTGCGCTAGTTTGCAGACCAGCTACATTTAACAAGGACTTTAATATGGAATTCCACATTGATTTAAACATTTTGCTATTCGTTTTTAAAGCTTTGCATGGACTTGATCCTCAGTACATGTGTGATCTCCTTACCCTGAATACTGCCTTAAGATCTCTCTGATCATCCAGTCAAGTATTCCTTTCAGTGCCTTGTTCATGTTTTAAGGCCAGAGGTGACCGGTCTTCCTCAGTAGCTGCTCCCAGGCTCTGGAATAATCCCATTGTTCATATTAGATCTTCACCCTCTATTGCTATGTTCAAATCTTCTTTTAAGACCCACTTTTATACTTTATCTTTTACGTCAGTATTAGGGTGTAAAACTTTCTTTTGTCCACCGGTATTTGGTATTATTGAATGTTTGTTTATGAATCTGTTTTATACTATTTGTACAGCACTCTGATTTCAATTTCTATTGTAAATGTGCTTTATAAATAAATAAACTAATCCCTAATTTAATAACAATCCTACATTCATACATAATGACATCTAATACCAACGGACTGCAGAGTTTACAGCCTACAGGTAACTGTTACTTTCTCATGAGGGTGAGGGAAGGAAAAATGCTAATTACATTATTGGGTTTTGGAAAGAATTTGCACCGTGGATCTGTTCCCATTTTGTTTTTTATTGTTGACCTGATCTGTTAATTTTGTATTGTTTTGACCTTTGTCCTGTCTAGTTTAACCAGTTTGCTGATCACCTGACATTTTTACCTTCTTTTTTAACCTTGACTCTGTCTTACAATTTGGAATTGTTTTGTCAGTTTTTTTGTATTTTCTTTCTTTTTTTTCTCTTTTTTTTTTAACATTACAACACTTTGTGCACCTTCACATTGTGACAGGGCCCTATAGGCAAAATATAGGAATGGGGCCCTATTCAGTGTTTTAACAGATTCAAATTTTCAGCATACTTTATTCAGCATTAATAATTAAAAAATATTTTGCATGTTTGGGGGGTCCTTGGCTTCAAGGCAGTTGCCTATGTTTGCCTAGTGCTTGAGTTTTGAACAAGCAGGATAAACAGGGTGTCAGGTTCTACAGGTTCTACAGAGTTTTTGTGGTTTCCATAAACACCTGCGTATCCACATGCTCATGTACAAATAAATCCTTCACTGCACAAATATGACTCAGATTTCCCTTTATTTACGTGGCAGATGATTAAAGCAGCTTACACACAAGACACAATCAAATTCGACCCAAACACAGATTGGAGCTGTAGTAGCACCTCAGTGTTCTGCTTCTTGTGGCAGTCCTAAGTGGAGGGAAACATTTATACAAATTTAGTAAATCCAACTACGCCACCCTGGGGGAGAACCAGGGAAATACTCCCAAATAAAGGGGCACAGAAGTTTTACCTATCAGGGAAAAGAACGTGAGTGAGACGCGAGTACGAATATAAAAGTTACATTTTACTATGACACTTAATCATTAGAACTAGACATGTAAATATAAAATCGCTCTCCCATGAAGCACAAAAAGGATTTTAAAACTAAGCACTTCTCCAGGCCCAGGCTTGGCAGGAACAAGGTAGGACAGCTACAGCTCGGGAGATCATCCAAACCCACTGCAAGTCACACCAAAATCATCATACACTACCTACACCATCAGGAAGTTGTTGTGTTGCACAATGAGCACGCTTTGAAGCACACACCACTGAATACATGCAGCTAGCCTCCCCTGTCCCACCAAGACTCACTGGCTCTTGTAGAGAAAGAACACACCGGTTAACCCAAAATTACACAAACACTAAACAATAAACAAAGAAAAACAAATTACAGACACCATGGGGTGGTGACTAACACCCAGGCCCACAGACACCACCACATGAAATAGAGGCAGTTCACAGCACCTAAGCAGAACCAGAATTATGGTGAACAGTAAATAAAATGAAACATATAGTGAGAATAACGGTAAAGCAAAGCAAATCAGGTGAAACAAAACAATAAATAAAGCCATAAAGCAGAACAACAAAGTAAAACAAGAAACCGATCAAGCAAAACAGCAGCGGTATCACATGTAGTGTCTTCCGCTAGGGGGTTGTCTTAGAGTAGATTTAGATGCTCAACTCCCCACTCTCACCTTAACACAAAGATCGTAGTCAAACTAAATCTACCAAGTCCCCATGTGAAAAAGGGAGAGGCACACTTACCATTGGGTTGAACAAACACCAGACGCAATGTATGATTACTCACAGGTAACGCGGCTCGACATACATATACATACATATACATATACATACACATATACAGTATCTCACAAAAGTGAGTACACACAGCCATTAATGTCTAAACCGCTGGCAACAAAAGTGAGTACACCCCTAAGTGAAAATGTCCAAATTGGGCCCAAAGTGTCAATATTTTGTGTGGCAACCATTATTCTCCAGCACTGCCTTAACCCTCTTGGGCATGGAGTTCACCAGAGCTTCACAGTTTCCACTGGAGTCCTCTTCCACTCCTCCATGACGACATCACGGAGCTGGTGGATGTTAGAGACCTTGTGCTCCTCCACCTTCCGTTTGAGAATGCCCCACAGATGCTCAATAGGGTTCAGGTCTGGAGACATGCTTGGCCAGTCCATCACCTTCACCCTCAGCTTCTTTAGTGTGTTTGGGGTCGTTATCATGCTGGAATACTGCCCTGCGGCCCAGTCTCTGAAGGGAGGGGATCATGCTCTGCTTCAGTATGTCACAGTACATGTTGGCATTCATGGTTCCCTCAATGAACTGTAGCTCCCCAGTGCCGCAGCACTCATGCAGCCCCTAAGTTCATCTTGGTCTCATCAGACCACAGGACATGGTTCCTGTAATCCATGTCCTTAGTCTGCTTGTCTTCAGCAAACTGTTTGCGGGCTTTCTTGTGCATCATCTTTAGAAGAGGCTTCCTTCTGGGACGACAGCCATGCAGACCAATTTGATGCAGTGTGCGGCGTATGGTCTGAGCACTGACAGGCTGACCCCCCACCCCTTCAACCTCTGCAGCAATGCTGGCAGAACTCATACGTCTATTTCCCAAGACAACCTCTGGATATGATGCTGAGCACGTGCACTCAACTTCTCAGGTCGACCATGGCGAGGCCTGTTCTGAGTGGAACCTGTCCTGTTAAACCGCTGTATGGTCTTGGCCACCGTGCTGCAGCTCAGTGTCAGGGTCTTGGCAATCTTCTTATAGCCTAGGCCATCTTTATGTAGAGCAACAATTCTTTTTTTTCAGATCCTCAGAGAGTTCTTTGCCATGAGGTGCCATGTTGAACTCCCAGTGACCAGTATGAGGGAGTGTGAGAGCGATGACACCAAATTTAACACACCTGCTCCCCATTCACACCTGAAACCTTGTAACACTAACAAGTCACATGACACCGTGGAGGGAAAGTGGCTAATAGGGCCCAATTTGGACATTTTCACTTAGGGGTGTACTCACTTTTGTTGCCAGCGGTTTACACATTAATAGCTGTGTGTTGAGTTATTTTGAGGGGACAGCAAATTTAAACTGTTATACAAGCTGTACACTCACTACTTTACATTGTAGCAAAGTGTCATTTCTTCAGTGTCGTCACATTAAAAGATATAATCAAATATTTACAAAAATTTGAGGGGTGTACTCACAATTTGTGAGATACTGTACATACACATATACATACACATATACACACACATATCATTCAGCCATCGGCTAATGTTGCGATCACTGAACACGATCTCCGGCATCAACTCGTACAATGCACGCGCCACCAGCACCGCTCTAAGACTATAAATAAACAATAGCCTTGAGATGTTCACCTCATTACACCGTGAACAAAGCCTGAATGTACCTGAATGTGCCTGAATGGAAATGGGAACCAGAAATGCCAGGGGAGTGAGGAACCCCGAATCACCTAGACACCTATGCGCCTACCAATATATCGGTCCTTAAATAGTTAGGTAGCTCCCACCTTATTGGTCTGCTGAAGCCGTACCCCGAGCAGAGCCAATAGGATAGTTAAATCACTTACCCTGCCACATTCTGTAATGAAGTTTTCATCAGCTCAGGTCTTGTCTCCTCCTCTGTCCTAAGTATTAAACATTATTCACAAGTCCACTTCCTGTTCGCACAGTATATACAGTACATCTGTAAACTTCACATTGTGTGTTTATGTAAGAATATTTAGTTCTTGAGTGTAAGATCTAATCAGATGTGTTTGCCTGTTAGTGTACCCTGACCCTGACCCTTGCTTTATGATTTCTTATCCTGGATTTGCCCTTTGACCTCACTGTGACCCTTTTGACCCTTTGTGGCCTAGCTTTCTGGGTTGTGTGTTATTGTGGAACTGGACTCACACATGGAGCCTTAAACTGATGCTTACAGTAACATTATTATAAGTGTATTTTAGGGAACCTGAGGACACCGCAGAAATACAATTCACAATATAAAATCATGTAATACTAGTTACTATAGTAAAACCTAAATGAAGGAAAGGGAATATAAAATCAACAATTATAAAATGAAATATAAACAATAATAGAAAACTGTATGTTTATATACAGTTGCAATCAAAATTATTCACCCCCCATTGCAAATCAGGTTTATTGTCAAAATTTTTAATTTCAGATAGACAAATCAAACAAAAGCAGGTGAAATAGTTCAACACAACGAATGCTTCAAGTGTTTTCCACAAATTCAACTGAAAATTCTACTAATAATGATATCTCCAGTCTCAAAATTATTCACCTCCCTGAATAGAATCCCTCACAAATATACAGAACAGGTGTTGTCTCAAACACACCTGATACTAATCAAGGGCTTCATCAGCTGCAGCAGGTGTGCCTGAGCTGGAACACATGGAATACCTGAACTGGCTAGGGGTAGAAAATGCATGGAATACCTGGACAGGGCAGAAAAACGAAGCTATTAATGACTGCAAGCAGATTTCTGAGAAGGCAGGTTGTGAAAAACCCTCCAGTGACTGCAAAAGACCTCTGCTCATGAGGAATGGGTTAAGATTCCTCAGGAACGCTGCCAGAAGCCATGTCATCAGCAAACTTCACAATATGATTGCCCGGATATTTAGCCGAACAGTCATATGTTAATAGCATGTACAGCAGGGGGCTCAGGACACATCCCTGAGGGGAGTCGGTTTTAACGACGATAGGTGATCATGAGATGCCGTGGACTTTAACAGTCTGTGGCCTGTTCGTTCAAAAGTCCAGGACCCAGTTTCAAAGTGAGTTGGCTTGACGTTGGACGGTCGATATTCACAGATTAAGGGACCGTCTCTAAAGTTACCTACAACATAGGTATACACGTTTCTGACATCAATAGCATTTGAAGGGAATGACTTACAGTCACAAAACCAACTGTACAGTCTTTTTTTTTTTTTTTTTTTTTTTTTAGATTTTTGATATTTAACCCTACAATGCCTGAACCCAAAAAACCTACATGAATGCATAAAGGGGGTCAAAATGATCCGTACTGGATTGAATGGTTTTCTTCAAAAAATCGATGTCCTATTAATTAAATAATTAAAAGAAGCAAAAAGGGCCCCAAAACCAATAAAAACACATTCTTTTCATTTAAACTAATTTAAGGTTCATCTTTTTAACTAGATGTTTACCAAATATTATTACAAAATCAATAAATGTTGTTGTGAATCTTTATTTAAGAGACCCATCGTGTTAGTCAATTTAAATGAATGTTCTGCATTGTGCTCTCCGTTCTCTTTCCCGGCCATATAAATATAATGATCTTATTAGAAAGGTGACATTATTCATTTTGTTTTAGTGCATAAAACACAAAATGTGTGAAAACAAGTGTGTTAAGTGAAACAAAATGATTGACAGGATAACATTAAGCATTGAAACATTATTGCCTACTAATTTCCTATATATGTAGTATCTGGTAATTATTGTCTTTACATATCTCACTCACTTTACATTTAACAATGATTGTGAATTTCTTACTACTTATAGGAAAAGGTAATAGGTAAAATTATTGTAAGGATTCGATGGTGTTCAACCTTGTGAGAAGGCCAGTATACTTACACAAATGTAAATTCTTACGAAAATAATTATTAAGGATCCTGAGATCTGCGAGGTCTATGCCAAGTCTGGAAAACCAACAGCAGGGTTAGAACATATTTTTTTTCAAAATATATTTCTACATTTTTACATTTTCAAGATGATACTGAGAGCACTGACAAACAGTTTGGTACAAAATCTCATTTTTTGTTTAGTTTACTAAAGATCCGGTGGACACAGCATATCGTTCACCATTCAATACCCCATGACAAGAAAACACATCAAAAAGAAGAAGGGCCTCTTCACACTAGGGGCTAAGCAGTCATGCTTTTTTCTAATTTGTTACCCATCTTTGTAAGCACAGTAAATAAAATAAAGCTAAACATATTATGGAAATCTAATGGCTGCATGCATGGATTTTGATTCTTTATCATGTCCTGCTGGGTCTACCACAAACACGTGGCTGGATGCTACATGGAGATACTATGTAAGATAAAAATAGATGACACTACAAAACAAAGTTTGAAGAAAAACTTTGAGCTTGGTTTGAAAAAATCTGGCCTGAAAGTACAAATTATGGATGGATGGATTGATTAATTATTTCATTCATTCATTCATTCAACTACTCCAGAGTCTTGTGTGTGGTGTAGACACAGTGAAAAGCATATGGCCTTGTACGGGTTAGTTTATATTTGAATTTTGATGGTTGGTGTTTGAATAGTCTCTGCTCATCTGAACATTTACTCAATGTGATTTTTCAAGTCAACTGAATTATGACCATCCTCTATAGCAGAGATGCCCTAACTAGGGCCCGTGGGCCAAAGTTGGCCCGTGGTGACTTTTGATTTGGTCCACCATGCCATATATGAGAAGAGGGAAATACATCATTCATCAGCTCAAGAAAGTGTCACATGGGCCAGCTATCAGATTTCCACACTAACTACTAAATGTGGAAGAGCCTTTGCTACTGGAGAGTTCATCGAAGAATGCCTTGCAGTAGCTACAGAAGCAGTGTGCCCTTCTGAGATACGAACGTTCTCACAAATCAGTTTGCCAAGGAATACTGTTACCTGACGCATAGAGGACATGGCCCAAGACATTGACATCAAATCAAGGCAAAAGCAACTGCGTTTTCTGCCTTTTCAATAGCTTGTGACGAGAGCACCGATATATCTGATTCCACACAGCTGTTGGTATTTCTATGTGGAGTAAATTAAAATTTTGGAGTGACACAAATGCTGGCTGGCATTGAGACTCTTTCTGGTACTACTAAAGGAGAGGATCTTTTTTTGCTGTTGAGAAAGTGTTGAAAAAGTATGAATTAAAGTGGGACAATATGGCTGACATTACAACTGATGGATCCCCGGCGATGGTAGGGAGGAAATCGGGACTTGCTACGTTGGCGTCTCAAAGTCAGTGAATGTGGGGGGAAAGTGGTAAAGTTTTACTGTATTTTACATCAAGAACAGCTATGTGCCAAATCCATCGGGCTTGTGGATGTGATGTGTCAAATCAATATCAAATCTCTCCTTCATCTCTAAGATTTTAGAAAAGGTTGTAGCAAAGCAGTTATGCTCGTACTTAGATAGGAATAACATTCATGAAATGTATCAGTCAGGATTTAGACCTCATCATAGCACAGAGACAGCGTTAGTTAAAGTAGTAAATGACCTTCTACTGACCTACGATCAGGGTTGTGTCTCGCTGCTTGTGTTACTCGACCTTAGTGCAGCTTTTGATACTATAGATCACACTATTCTCCTTGATAGATTAGAAAATGTTGTTGGTATTAAGGGAACAGTCCTCTCCTGGCTCAGGTCTTATCTGACCGATCGTTATCAGTTCGTAGATGTAAATGGTGAATTCTCCATGCGTACTGAGGTTACTTTTGGAGTTCCACAGGGTTCTGTTTTAGGCCCACTGCTCTTTACTTTATATATGCTACCCCTAGGTCAAATTATTCGTAAACATAGAATTAGCTTCCACTGTTATGCTGATGATACCCAGTTGTATGTTTCAGCGAAGCCAGAGGACAGACAGAAGCTTAGTAAAGTTGAGGATTGTGTAAAGGACATTAGACGTTGGATGTTAACTAACTTCCTTCTACTTAATTCTGATAAAACAGAAATACTTTTATTAGGCCCATGTGTAGCTAGAAGAAATCTTTCTGATCACATGGTTACTCTGGATGGTCTTTCTGTTTCATCATGTACAGCAGTTAAAGACCTTGGAGTGATTATTGACTCCAGCCTATCATTTGATGCTCATGTAGATAATATTACTAGGATAGCTTTCTTTCATCTCAGAAATATTTCTAAAATAAGAAACATATTGTCACTACATGATGCGGAAATACTAGTTCATGCATTCGTCACCTCTAGATTAGATTACTGTAATGCCATACTGTCTGGATGTTCCAGTAGGAATATAAATAAGCTCCAGTTAGTCCAGAATGCAGCTGCTAGAGTCCTCACTAGAACTAGAAGATACGACCATATCACACCGGTATTATCAATACTGCATTGGCTCCCAGTAAAATCTCACATTAACTATAAAATACTTTTATTAACCTATAAAGCACTAAATGGTCTCGCGCCACAATATCTAAGCGACCTTTTGATTTTCTATGATCCGCCACGCCTACTTAGATCAAAAGATGCAGGCTATCTGACGGTACCTGGAATAGTGAAGGCTACAGCAGGGGAAGAGCTTTCTCTTATAGAGCCCCACAGTTATGGAACAGTCTTCCTATTAGTGTTCGGGACTCAGACACAGTCTCAGTGTTTAAGTCCAGGCTTAAAACGGATTTGTTTACTCAAGCCTACCCTGACTAGATTCTGTTCTACTACTTCGCAGTCATAATAATCTTTTCTCTCCCTCTCTTTCGCCGAGCCCCACACGAATTTATGGAGATACTAGAGATCCAGATCCTTTCTGCCTCTGGATGGAGCTCAAATCTTCTCTAATTCCAGACTGCTGGGACAACGGCTGCTCCTAACGCCATACAGACTTCATATAAATCCATAATGAACTTTTTCACACTATCTGTTGTTACCCAGATGAGGATGGGTTCCCTCCTGAGTCGGGTTCCTCTCAAGGTTTCTTCCTCTTAAAACATCTTAGGGAGTTTTTCCTCTCCACCGTCGCCACTCAGTGGCTTGCTCAGTTGGGATAAATTCGCACCTTTAATATCTGTACACCGTGATGATATTTCTGTAAAGCTGCTTTGAGACAATGTCTATTGTAAAAAGCGCTATACAAATAAAATTGAATTGAATTGAATGTGTGACTTTGAGTTGTTTGCTCAACCCTTCACCATCAGTGTGGACACAGTCAGTGATGATCTTCAGATGAAACTAATTGAGCTTCAGTGTGATTAAGAACTCGAACTCGAAGTTCATGTTCCTTCCCTTGACAGACTTCTACAAATGTGTCCCAGCAAACAGGTACCTAAAGACGTGCAAACAGGCACAAGTGATGCTGTCTCTGTTTGGCAGAACCTACCTCTGTGAGCAGACTTTCAGTCTGATGAACTTGAACAAGTGCAAACTGATAAGCAAACTAACTGACTCTCACATACATTAATGCTATAAAAAAAAAATACAGTAAAATCATCCTACAGCCTGTCACCGTTCTGTCATGGGCTGAGGTATGAAAATATCCTTATTTTATCCACACAATATGTTTTATATTGTCTTTAAAGTATTTAAGGATGTTTACTGGACGTGTTGGTGAGTATTTCTGATTGTGAATTGTAGAGTTTAGGAGTTTAGCGTCGTTTATTCAAGCAGATGAGCCGCTGTGTGTTTTAGTGTACACAGGACCCGAGTATAGGGAGATCAACCTGGATCACTTCTACATTAATGAACACACAAGGAGAAATAGATTTAATGAGAAACAGAGTTCATGTTAAACATGTTGACCAGGTGTTTCTCTCCTGAAAGAGAAGATGGACATCATGTGCATTCTTAAACTGTTATTAACCCTTTGCTGTCGAGCTCAAAACCTGAATTCAGCTCCATATTTTACCTCCATGTTGGTTAATGATTACAGTTCTGTGTCACATGCTGCTGCTCAGTAAGTTTAAACAGGATTAGTTTAGTAAATTTAACCACAAACGGGGTTAATTTGATCATTTTGTCCACCTGGCAGTGGATGGAGTGCTCTGGTCTAGAGCTTTAGCTTGTAGAAGTGGTTTGTGTTTATTGTCACACACTCGTACAGTACAGTGACATATTAGTTTGTTTTTGTTTACAGTTTGTTTAGGATTGAGATGTCTCCTGTGGAACAGTAACCGCTTGGTTCTGCTGGGGTTTGACCTCACACGTGTTGTGTTGTCTCAAGCTAATGAATGTTCTTAATCTTTATATTTGCTATATATGGTCATTTCCTTTCAAACATTCTACTTCCTGCTTCTGAAAAAAGATTTCTGAAAATGTATTGCAGTACATTTTAAGTGTATGTATGAAATCATTTAGCACCTTTTGGATTGAGATACTTACATTAGATCCATCACATGGTGGTATAAATTGATAAACAGTATATTATAATAGTATAAATGAATAAATAGTATATTATAGAAGTATAAATACAGGACGTGGATACAGAAATGTGGCAGGCAGATATTCACAGCTGGAGTGGAGCTCTGACATGTTTACTTTACTGTCTCTTTTTGTTATGAAGGGACCAGCAGAGGGCGCTACTGACTTCTTAAATATCGTTCACACAGAGAACTCTTTGAGCATGTGAAGACATGATGGCAGCCATTTTAGAAGAGATTCTCACCTCCATTTAATGGTTTCAAAAGGGTGATGTTAAAAGTATTGAGTAAACCGATCACTGTCTCGCTGTTCTGTGGGCAATTTGTATACACCTGTATAAGGTAGTATAGGTAACGGTTGTAAATAAATTTGGCCAACACAGGTTGTGTTTTTTTTTTGTTTGTTTCTTTTTGGGGTTTTTTACATAACAGTGCCCACTAGCTGCTTGTTTTGGGGTTTGATATCCTACAGGCCTACAGTATTAAGTAGGAGAGGTTTTCTTTAGTAAACCAGTGTTTCCCAACCGTGGTTCTGTCTGATGAGAGCAGGGGTGTCGTGTAAAAATCCTTCAAACACTTCTAAAATGCTCAAATGTACACAAAACATTTAATATATATTATACATATCTGATGTCTGAAATAAGACACAGACGTGCATCATTATATATATATATATATATATATATATATATATATATATATATATATATATATATATATATATATATATATATATATAATTGTAAGCCGCTTTGGATAAAAGCGTCTGCTAAGTGCATAAATGTAAATGTAAATATAATTCCCTCCCCCTCGCTGACCTGTCAGCATCAGTCTGCATAACGTATCCGTGTATTTTATCCTAATAATTAACGTGTGACGATGTGTGTGTAATGCAAAAGAATATGGACAAATTTCTTAAAAGAAAAGCTCCAGATGCTTCTGGACCATCAAATTCATCCTCATGGAGCTAAAGCCTTGTTTATACTGTGATGAACGCTGGGGGTTTCTCTTTTTTATTTGGCATTGGCCCCGCCCATCTGAACCTTTCCACATCATGTTGTCTTCTGCTGGCCCAAATTTAGCCTAGTGCCCAAAAACACTTAAAATTCAGCATAGACGCAAATACTCACATCTCCGAACCCAGTTGGAGATAGAAAAAAAGACACCAGCCGTGAGTGACAAGAAGCAAGGGTCCAGATTTATTGGTTCCGTTCCACCACACGAGATCCACACCGAAAAGAATTCTTAGAAGTGATCTGATACCCTGAGCTCAAGCTTCAGTATTTATACTGTACTTACACAGTAGATAACCAGTATATTTCAGAAAGACTATGATCTCAATACCAATAGGGTTAAAAAAGAGCTCATCTACATTACCATTATGTTTTGAAAGAGGACTTTCCGGATACCATTAGGTTCGAAAGCGGAGAGAGACAAAACAATTTAGAGTGACCTTGGTCTCACTATTATCTCGCAGGGGGGGTGGGGGGTGGCTGCAGCTTGACGCAGCTACCCCTATAAATGGCTCCTCATGGTTTTCTCTTAAAATTAAGGCCTTCCTTGCGAGACAAGAATCTTCACCATCTGAATTATGAGTAAGTTACATTTTCCTGTATTTTAGTTTATAATTTATTTTCAAATTTGCTCTATATCTCTATTTTTTATATATAGTTATACTGCTTGCAAAATGTTTTACTGTACTTCCTATTTCATAATATCATTATATTACCCTTCTACTATCCTACATATCCTACAACTCTTTATATTACCCTTATAATATCTTAATACTCCTTTTCATTATTCTTATAAAGTTATAATGTTATGTGTGTGTGTGTGAGAGAGAGAGAGACAGAGAGAGTGTGTGTGTGTGTTATGTCTACATGCCTGCCCTTGACTGTACGAGAGTGTGTGTGTGTTTGCACTTCTCAGCTCTTATACTTCTTTTTGACTAATAAACCATAGTGTGTTACTCTTAAAGATCTTAAAGTGTGAATCCAATTCGTCAATATCCGCCTAATACCGCTTCTGTGTGTCTAGGTGCCCGTCGTCATTTCTTCTTCTCTCCTTTACTGGATTTGGATCTGAACACTCACTATCAGCTCACGCATCTCACTGCTGATATCATGGTGCTACTTAACGTTCTTCGCAGCACCCCCTCTGGAAATGGAAATGTGGGGTCCCCCCCCCAGATACAGAATCCACCCCGTGAATGTGTGTATTGACGCATCTACACAGACAGACCCTCCCTCCAGCTTTCAGTCTGAGGAAGATGTCACCTTCTCTGATCTGGGCTCTGACCATTCTTCCCTCTTCTCACCTGTCAGTCCGCCCCACTCTCTGTGGTCTCCTTATTTCACCTTTGCTGACTATCCCATGTCCCCAGGACGCACCCCATTTTCTTCCCCCTACCGCTCTCCTCAAGATTACGCACCCACAAGTCCTGTGAATTATCAATAAAATTACATATTACTCATACTAGGTCTCCCTCATGTTTATTTCATGTCATTTTTTATCCACAACACTTCCCATTGGCTGAAGGCAGGGAAGATTAACTCACCTGGACTGGAGGATAGTTAAGAAACAAGAGGTGAGAGGAGACAGGTTCAGCTGGGAAACCTGACTGTCTTTTCACACTCAGGGGAACATTGGGACGCTTTATGTTGCTCTAGAACATTAGAGTTTGTCAAAGATGGGTATAATAATAATAATAATAATAATAGTAATAATAAAACTTTATTTTTATATAGTGCATTTAAAGTAGCTTCTCAAGGCACTTTACACAATAAGAAAATATAAAGAAAAAAAACAGACTTGAATACAAAATGGTTAAAGCCATTAAGAAAAAGCAAATTTTCTTTTTAGGATATTTCTTTTTAGGTTAGATTTAAAAATGCTTAAATTCTGTGCATCTCTAATATGAGCAGGAAGTGCAGTCCAGAGTCTAGGAGCATATGACGAGAAAGTCCTGTCCTTACAGGTCGCAACCGTGTCTCTGGGATGGCCAGTAAACCAGCTGGAGAGGAGTGCAAATGACACCTGGGAGTATATAAAGTTAAAAGCGCAGACAGATACTGAGGGGCCAGACCATGCAGTGCCTTCTACGTGAGCATAAGGATTTTAAAATCCAGATGAAACCTGACTGCTGGCCAGTGCAAGGACTTCCGTACTGGAGTGATGTGTTCATTTCTCCTGACACCAGTCAGGATCCGAGCAGCAGAATTTTGCACACGTTGCAATTTATTTAGTGTGGCTTTAGGAACCCCAGCAAGAAGTTCATTACAGTAAACAATATGAGAAAAAACATAAGTGTTGTTAAGCCTTTCAGTCACAGGAGAAGATAGCATAGGGCAAAGTCTAGCGATATTTCTGAGATGGAAAAGGGGAATTCTTGACAGTAGATTGTACATATGGGTCAAAAGACAAACTTGAATCAAATATGACTCCTAGATTTTTTAATTTTTGTTTGGAACTCCAAAGCAGAGCCTTCAACCTTCAGCATTAGTGAACCAGCTTTACGAAGCAGGTGAGAAGAGCCAATCAGCAAAACCTCAATCCTTATCACTATTGAGACACGAAGTTTTGGGTCATCCATGGTTTTTATCCTCCATATTTTGACCAGGTTTAGAGTGAACACAAATCTGAGCATCGTCTGCATAGAAGTGATAATTAAGCCTGAGTGATCTTAACAGCAATCCAAGAGGAAACATATAAATGCTAAAAAGCAAGCGGTGAAAATTGATCCCTGAGGGACACCAGTAGGAACAGAGCCAATCTCAGACCTGAAACCAAACTGGCAGCAATCAGAGAGATAATGAGTCTTTGTTGGTCACATATACATTACAGCACAGTGAAAGTATTTTTTTCCCACATATCCCAGCATATTAGGAAGTTGGGGTCAGAGTGCAGGCTCAGCCATGATATGGCACCCCTGAAGCAGAGAGGGTTAAGGGCCTTGCTCAAGGGCCCAACAGTTTGGGCCCGAAAGCTTGGCAGTGCTGGGGTTTGAACCCCTGACCTTCCGATTAGTAAACCAAACCCAAACCCTTAACAGTCAAGACATCACTGCCCCCATGCTGAGAACAGCCAGGCACAAAGAGTTAAACAAGATTTAAATAAGCTTGCAGGGAGGGGTTCAAGCATGCAAGTGGTGACTTTCATACGTTATACCTCCCTAGTTAGATAGATCAGCAGTTCCCAACCTTTTTTCAGTTACAGCACCCTTTGAAAATTAAAAAATTGAGGCACCCTACACAAACACTAATGCTAGACAACGTTAAGCCTGGTTTATACTCAATGTGTCCACGCCACAAAAATGACATCACAGAGTGGGCAGTCAAGTGTGTTGAGTGCGCGAGGCCTTCTTTTGTAACTTGCTGTGCAGCGCCGTATCCAAAAATGAATAACTTCCAGGCAACTATTGTGAAAGGTACGATTGTACAGGCATCTCTACGATCGATCAATGTGTGACCATAGAGAGCCAGATGCCACAAAATCCATGGAAAGGTTTTTAAAAATAGTGATTTGGGTTTGCTTTGTACACACTGCTGAAAGAATAATGCCAAAGCTGAAAGATTTTTTTGGGTGTGCACCATGTTTTCATTCATCAGTATCTTCACAAATAAACACTGTCATGACAATACACTGTCAGACACAGTGATTAAACCTTATTCTGCTCACCTGATTTTGTAAATGTGAGAAATAACATTTGCAGGAGTCTCCCACTTTTTTCTGGTGTCTACAGTAATTGTTAACATTTTCAAAATGAGCCTACAATAAATGAGTCTCTTTAATGAAAGTAAAGAGACATGTTTAATAAAAATCTTAATGAATAGAATAAAATAAAAACTGTTCAATTTAGTTTTATACATGTTCTCATTTACAGTATAGCTGCATTTTGTTGTAATATGACAAGTAATATCTATAATATATTGTAATATCTCAAGGTTTACTGGATTTTATGATACTTAGCTCTTTTTTTGTGTGAAGTGTACTGAAAACAAACAACAAACAATTCCTCCTTAGCGTTCAGCAACTCCAAACGAGACGCCTTGACTGTAAGCGTTGCTTTGGTTGTTCCGACAAACTACTTCTCTTAGCTACTTCCTGCTGTTTTATAGGACGATTACTCATCGCCCCATTTCGTTTCAAAGAATATTACAATGGTGAGCGCGTCAAGTATAAACACCTCGTCCGTTTTGGGAGGTGCGCGTGCAGTCAGTGGAGGCTCGTGTTGTGGAGCCAGGGGGAAATATTGTAATAAACCTCTCACTGTATAATTTTAAAAGAAGTTTAACCAGATTTTTGGAGAACAGAGGGTACATCACACCACCAGGACTTTATAGAAAAATCACTAACTTTTTTATTTAGAAAAATATACCCATTAAAACATTCAAGAAAGTTCAACAAACATTTACTCTGTACGCCCTCACGAGGCCAAACGGCAATACACAAATTAAACTAACTCTGCACTGCACTCTTGTGATTATTACACGACACGGTAGAAATCAGGATCGAACACTAATCAGTATGGAAAAATCAGCACTTCCCCAGTCCAGCATACACGGAGTAACATGTTCATATAAACTTTAAAACTCACAACCAAAATACACACACACACAACAGAAAATTAGAATATTAAACATTCCCCCGCTTCCAGGAAACTAGACCCCGGTGTCTAGTGAAATGAATCAGGCACCAAATCAGTGTCCCAGAAAAAAAAAACACACTTTTCTTCACTTTATTTATGGTGATGAGTCCTCTTTCTGCACACGATGATTTTAAACACTCCTGGAATATGTATCCAGCGCTCCTAAATACCCCACAGCCCACCCTTATCTAACTACACAAACACAATCTATATAACTCTTCATTGCTGGATGGTCTCGAGCAACACAAAGTGTCCCAATCTTCTCCTGAGCACAAACAGCCAATAAGGCTGTGAGAGGAGACAGCTGAACCTGTCTCCTCTCACTTCTTGTCTCTTAATTATCCTCCAGTCCAGGTGAGTTAGTCTTCCCTGCCTTCAGCCAATGGGAAGAGAACATGCTGAGGAAAGGTTCAGATGGGTGGGACTAATGCCAAACAAAAAAGAGAAACCCCCAGTGTTCATCACAGTATAAACAAGTCTTTAGCTCCATGTGGATGAAGTTGATGGTCCAGAAGCACCTTTTAAGAAATCTGTCCATATTCCTTTGCATTACACACACATGTCCCCCCCTGCTCCTTCACTTTGGAACTTTCTTCCTCCTGAACTCAGGGAAGCTCAGACCTTTGGCATTTTTAAAGCTCAACTCAAGACACACTTTTTTAAACTTTCATTTGACTGCTGATGTCTACTTTTTATTATTATTATTATTATTATTATTATTATTATTATTATTATATTTTACCTTAAACAGTTGTTTACTGTAGAGAAAATAAGTAGTTATTATTATTAACTCTAATTTGTTATTCATACTATAAGATTAAATAAATTAGCTATAAATGTGAAACCTAATTAGAACCTCAAATAGTTATTCATAGCACCCAGTAACAATGGTGTGTGTGTGTGTGTATACAGAGCCCATATACAGTATCTCACAAAAGTGAGTACACCCCTCGCATTTGTGTAAATATTTGATTATATGTTTTCATGTGACAACACTGAAGAAATTACACTTTACTACGATGTAAAGTAGTGAGTGTACAGCTTGTGTAACAGTGACTGCATTTACATGGACAGCAGTAATCTAATTATTGACCTTACTCTGAGTAAGATAATAATGTGATTAAAGTGTTTACATGAGTCGCTTTTAGAATACTCCTGTCATGTTCCCGTTTTACATGTTTTAGAACATAATTAGATTAACAGCACACGTCATTACATGACCGCGCCACGCCGTCCGACGTCCCTCCAGAATTTCACGTATCAACATACAGTTCGTCTTCGTTATGGTACCGTATACAGTTTTGGATGTTTTTTTTTTTTTTTTTACGAACGCTTTAAGTGCAGTTAATTATTTGTCATGCTGTACGTGCAAATAGACGACTGCTTGAAGTGGTGGGTGTGTCCCAAATCGCGTAGTTACCGTCTATATAGTAGCCAAGATACATGTATTTTTTCCCACTACAGGCCTATAGTAGTCAAGTATGCAATTTGGGACGCAGCCGAACTCTCTTGTTCACCGTAAAACATATAACTGCCGTGTGTGATCGTGTCCTGTTGCAAAATGCGGTGAAAACTCCCACGTGACGTTCATAATGTGATTAAGGTGTTTACATGTCACTACTGCATGTCCATAATGCGACTAAAACAGGAGTACTCCACCTGTCTTAATTAGATAATTGCTTTCTTCGATTATGACCTTAATTAGATTAAGGTAAGTAAAAATATCTGTTTACATGGTAGTTTCTTAATTAGAGTACGGTCTTAATCGGATTAAGAGTGGATTATTGTTGTCCATGTAAACGCAGCTACTGTAAATTTGCTGTCCCCTCAAAATAACTCAACACAGAGCCATTAATGTCTAACCCACTGGCAACAAAAGTGAGTACACCCCTAAGTGAAAATGTCCAAATTGGGCCCACAGTGTCAATATTTTGTGTGGCCACCATTATTTTGCAGCACTGCCTTAACCCTCTTGTCCATGGAGTTCACCAGAGCTTCACAGGTTGCCACTGGAGTCCTCTTCCACTCATCATGGAGTTGGTGGATGTTAGAGACCTTGTGCTCCTCCACCTTCCGTTTGAAGGTGCCCCACAGATGCTCAACACGGTCTGTAAAAGACCATGATCCACAGTATTGAAGGGCGGCTCCAAGATTAAGAAGAATGAGGAAGTAATTCCAGAATCAGAGGCCATCAACAAGTTGTTGGTAACTTTGACCAATGCAGTTTCAGTACTGTGAAATTGGAGAGAGAAAAAAAAAACATGCGTATGTCTGGAGACATGCTTGGCCAATATCATCTTGGAGGTGTGTTTGGGGTCGTAATCATGCTGGAATACTGCATACAGATCATGCTCTGCCATTCATGGTTCCCTCAATGAATTGTAGCTCCCCAGTGCTGGCAGCACTCATGCAGCCCCAGACCATGACACTCCCACCACCATGCTTTACTGTAGGCAAGACACACTTGTCTTTGTACTCCTCACCTGGTTGCCGTCACAACGCTTGACACCATCGAACCAAATAAGTTTATCTTGGTCTCATACAGGACATGGTTCCAGTAATCCATGTCCTTAGTCTGCTTGTCTTCAGCAAACTGTGTGCGGACTTTCTTGTGCATCATCTTTAGAAGAGGCTTCCTTCTGGGATGACAGCCATGCAGACCAATTTGATGCAGTGTGTGTCGTATGGTCTGAGCACTGACAGGCTGACCCCCCACCCCTTCAACCTCTACAGCAATACTGGCAGCACTCATACATCTATTTCCCAAAGACACCCTCTGGATATGATGCTGAGCACGTGCACTCAACTTCTTTGGTCGACCATGGCAAGGCCTGTTCTGAGTGGAACCTGTCCTGTTAAACCGCTGTATGGTCTTGGCCATCGTGCTGCAGCTGTGTCAGAGTCTTGGCAATCTTCTTATAGCCTAGGCCATCTTTATGTAGAGCAACAATTCTTTTTTTCAGATCCTCAGAGAGTTCTTTGCCATGAGGTGCCATGTTGAACTTCCAGTGACCAGTATGAGGAAGTGTGAGAGCAATGACACCAAATTTAACACACCTGCTCCCCATTCGCACCTGAGACCTTGCAACACTGACAAGTCACATGACACTGGGGAGGGAAAATGGCAAAATGGTCAAATCAAAATTTGATTTAAGCAACGCATATAACCTAATTCCTATCAGGGCAGGGGATGAATGAAAGACTGCCTTCATCACGCCATTTGATCACTACGAGTATTTGGTGATGCACTTTAGTCAAATCAGTGTGAGGTGTGCATCCTCACAGCCTGGCCACTCCATCCTCCTTATCACACCCTCCATTTCTTCTTTTTGAGCCATTATTGGTAGATTTGCTAGTGTGCTTAAGATCATTATCCTGATCAATATCCATTATCTTGAAAAGTCCACTTTCAGTTCAAGTACTCTTCAAGCACTCTTTGATATAATGCAGAATTCATAGTTGAATCAATGAATGAATGCTGTCCAGTCCCTGAAGCAATGAAGTAACCCAAAACCATAATATTTCCACCCCCATGCTTCACAGTTGATATGAGGTGCTTCTGAAAAGCTGTCTTTGGTCTGCACCAAATATGTCTGCTGTTACTGTGGCCAAACAACTCTATCTTTGAGTCGTCTGTCCAGAGCACGTTATTCCAAAAGGCCTGGTCTTTGCCTATATGCTCATTGGCAAAAAGCCTCTTGCAGAGGCTTTTTCCTGGCATGCCTCCCATGCAGGTAAAATTTGTGCGGTCTCTTTCTGATTGTAAAAGCATGCACTTTGACACCAACAGTTGCAAGACTTACTAGCAGATCCTGTGATGAAATTTTGAGATTCTCAAAGACTTCTTTTTGCATCAGATGGTCTACTCTTTGGATGAATTTGCTGGGACGGCCAGTCCTGGATAAATTGGCAGTTGGTTGAAATCTGTGCCATTGTAAATTATTTTCCTTACAGAGGAGTGATGTATTTCAGATAATTTGTAGGTCTTTTTAAATCCCTTGCCAGACTAATAGGCATCTGAAACCTTTGTTCTGAAGGCCTTACAGAACTCTTGATCCCGATCTAGATCTTGGCATGATGACACAACACACCTGATTAACAAAGGGAACACCAGACTGGTAAATGTTGATCATTTCTTATACTGTAAATGCTGGTAAGCATTGGTAAATGCCAATAAATGCTGTTAAATGTGATAACGGCCTACATTGAGGGGAAAAAAGTATTTGATCCCCTGCTGATTTTGTACGTTTGCCCACTGACAAAGAAATGATCAGTCTATAATTTTAATGGTAGATTTATTTGAACAGTGAGAGATAACAAAAAAAATCCAGAAAAACGCATGTCAAAAATGTTATAAATTGATTTGCATTTTAATGAGGGAAATAAGTATTTGACCCCTCTGCAAAACATGACTTAGTACTTGGTTTAAAAACCCTTGTTGGCAATCACAGAGGTCAGACGTTTGGCCACCAGGTTTGCACACATCTCGGGAGGGATTTTGTCCCACTCCTCTTTGCAGATCTTCTCCAAATCATTAAGGTTTCGAGGCTGACGTTTGGCAACTCGAACCTTCAGCTCCCTCCACAGATTTTCGATGGGATTAAGGTCTGGAGACTGGCTAGGCCACTCCAGGACCTTAATGTGCTTCTTCTTGAGCCACTCCTTTGTTTCCATGGCCGTGTGTTTTGGGTCATTGTCATGCTGGAATACCCATCCACGACCCATTTTCAATGCCCTGGCTTTGAGGAGGAGGTTTTCACCCAAGATTTGATGGTACATGGCCCCGTCCATCGTCCCTTTGATGTGGTGAAGTTGTTCTGTTCCCTTAGCAGAAAAACACCCCCAAAGCATAATGTTTCCACCTCCATGTGTGACGGTGGGGATGGTGTTCTTGGCAGCATTCCTCCTCCTCCAAACACGGCGAGTTGAGTTGATGCCAAAGAGCTCCATTTTGGTCTCATCTGACCACAACACTTTCCTCTTGTCCTCTGAATCATTCAGATGTTCATTGGCAAACTTCAGACGGGCATGTATAGGTGCTTTCTTGAGCAGCGGACCTTGCGGGAGCTGCAGGATTTCAGTCCTTCACGGCGTAGTGTGTTACCAATTGTTTTCTTGGTGACTATGGTCCCAGCTGCCTTGAGATCATTGACAAGATCCTCCCGTGTAGTTCTGGGCTGATTCCTCACTGTTCTCATGATCAGTGCAACTCCACGAGGTGAGATCTTGCATGGAGCCCCAGGCCGAGGGAGATCGACAGTTCTTTTGTGCTTCTTCCATTTGCGAATAATCGCACCAACTGTTGTCACCTTCTCACCAAGCTGCTTGGCAATGGTCTTGTAGCCCATTCCAGACTTGTGTAGGTCTACAATCCTGTCCCTGACATCCTTGGAGAGCTCTTTGGTCTTGGCCATGATGGAGAGTTTGGAATCTGACTGATTGATTGCTTCTGTGGACAGGTGTCTTTTATACAGGTAACAAGCTGAGATTAGGAGCGCTCCCTTTAAGAGTGTGCTCCTAATCTCAGCTCGTTACCTGTATAAAAGGCACCTGGGAGCCAGAAATCTTTCTGATTGAGAGGGGGTCAAATACTTATTTCCCTCATTAAAATGCAAAACAATTTATAAAATTTTTGACATGCGTTTTTCTGGATTTTTTTTTGTTATTCTGTCACTCACTGTTCAAATAAATCTACCATTAACGTTATAGACGGATCATTTCTTTGTCAGTGGGCAAACATACAAAATCAGCAGGGGATCAAATACTTTTTTCCCTCAATGTATAAGCTATGATAATGGCAAATAAAAACTGATAATAACTGGTAAACAGCGATAATGGCCGATAAATGCTGGTAATAGCTGACAAATCCTGAAAAACTCTGATAATGGCTGATAAAGAAAATAAACCACTGGTTTATTATAGCACACAAAATAAAACACGATAATTTCTGATTGCTGATGAACACTATATATGCTGAGAAACCCCAGTAAACAGCCATAAACACTATAAATGTTGGTAAACACTGGTATATGCTGATAAAGGCCGATAAACAACGGTAAATGCTAATAATAGCTGAGAATGGCTGCTGGTGACGACCGATTACGACTGATGCCAGTAACGACTGACGATGATTATGATTGCATCGTCAGCCAACACGTTCACAATATTATGCAATGTGAACATTTATTCATTTATTACTCTTTGTTAATCACCCTCTACTGTGAACTGTACAATATTCCATTTGTCACTTATTAAAAACATAATGCAACACTGCTAGCCGTTTTTTGCAACATCAGCCAACACATGCAAAAATTCTGCACTATGTATATTTTTTCATTTATTCCTCTTTGTTGCTCACCTTCTACTGTGAACTGTGCAGTATTCCATTTGTTACTCATCTGTATATAATCATATTCTTATTCATCTGAACATACAGGAGGGCATCACCATGTTTCAATAGAGTGTGTACCATGCAGACTACACAAGCAAGGGAATCACCACTACTAATGCAGAATTTGATTTAAAAAAAAAAAAAAACACAACAACTGTGCTTACCTTTTTCCCTGTAGTGGCCAGCAGTCCTGAACCTGCCCAGGCAGTCCAGTCCGTCCCACTCCTCCGGATTATTGCCCTCATGGCTGACTCACCAAATTTGTTGTGGGGAATTTTTCCCATCTCCCACATAGGGTCATGGATAAGCAAGGAAACCAAGGAAACCAAACATCTTAGAATCTGGAAGAACTTTATTACAAAGCTAAGCCCAAGCAATAAAGGAGGTCAGTCTCAAGAGTGAACACTGAAGAGTTGACCACAGTGCATGATCTTAAAAACCCCAAAGTCATGACATATTTGCTCCCTCTATTTGGTTAATTCTGATTTGTCTTACTCACGCTAACTCTCTTTGCCACCGCTAGATGTCTCCGTGTCCCTTTATATCACCCATTTACCATTCATTATTTATAGCATGCAAGGCCACTGAGACAGCACCAGGTCAGCCTGACCTCCTTATCAACATGTGACGCATATACCTCCTACACGTGTACTGTGAATTCTGCCTGTAAATCTATCAAGGTTTTTACTTTTTCTCATCTTAAGTAGTCCACTGCATAACTTGGTAAAAGCTACTTTTATTAGACAGACGGACTGGTACCTGCCTAGGTGATTTAATGTGCTTGTTCCACTCTTCTTCTGATAGTGATGTACATGCTCTGCTCAAAGTCCTAGGAATTAAGGCCATATGATAATAATGAACTTGTTGTCCTTCACGCGTAGACCACAATTCAGAGTCGCTTCTCTGAGTTACATAAGGACCAGTATTATAAAATAAATTATATCCATCCATCCATCTTCTACCACTTACTCCTTGTTCGGGGTCACGAGGAAACCTGGAGCCAATCCCAGGGCACAAGGCGGGGTACACCCTGGACAGGGTGCCAAAATGAATTATATGCAGTATAAAATAGATAACAATAAAATATAATATAATGTATTTTCTGATTATTTCCCACAGAGGCCAGTGAACAACGGTAAATGCTGGTAAATGCCAGTAACAGCTTAAAATGGCTGTAGTAAACGCTTTTAAATACCAGTAAACGCTGATAAAGGCAAATGAACGATAGCAAACGCTGATAAATGCTGGTAAATGCTATTAAAGGACATTAAACAATGGTAAAGTTGATAAATGCTAAAAATGGCTGCTAAACGCGATAATGGCCAATATACGCTGATCATTTCTGATAACCGATGGCAGATGCTCATAACGGCCGATAAACATGATTAAAAATTTAAAATAATCACTAATAAATGCTCAAATGGCTTATCAACGCAGATAATATTATTAGCTTAAATACCGGTAAATGCTGTTTAACACTGAAATGTCATGACTGAAATGTCTAGTTCAACCATGAAACTCTATCCATGTGCTGATTGGCTCCCTCGACACCCATGCAACAGCCTATCGCTCATGCTTCTTCATCTATGTAACCCTTTATTATCCCACCTAACTCACCGGCTACGGCCTCCACGTGCTACGAAATTTTGCTTCCTACTCTCCTCCTACCCAGCACCACCATCTATATCTGCTACAGAGGTTCCTCCTTCTGTACCCTTTGCAGCAGCAGCATGCTTCTCTTCTTTTCTTTCAGAAAGACTCGCTGACCTTAAATGACCTCAATTACAAAGTTGTATTTTATATTATTTATTTGTTTGTTTTAATTATTCAGTCCTTCTACAGTATGACCAGTGGTGTTAGAAGGGTATATCACTGGGGGCTACAGAGGAGCACAGCCCCGAATAAATTTTATCCTGGAAAAAGCTGTAGTTAATGTAGTGCACCAGGAGGATTTCCAGAAATCTGTCTGACCAATCTTTAAATTTTAACATTGAACTGTAAGTTGATTTACCTCGGCATGTCATATCCAGAGTTATCAATTCCAGAAGAGATGATTAATATTTTGGTAATCAAGCCCAATCAGGTCACGATTACCTTTAAAAACCCATCTTCAGTGGAGCACAGATAAAAGGATTCACCATGGGCGTGGAAATGAATAAGAGACGCTTTATTCACTCCAGCTGTACAACCACTTCTAATAAAAAAATACAAAGTGTTTAAAAACATTACTGCGAATGAAGCAACATCTCTGTAATTAGCAAAGCTTGAGAAGCAAAATAAATATGTAAGAACATACAGTCCCTACTGAAAGTATTGGAACAGCATGGCCAATTCTATTGTTAAGACATTTGGGTTTAAGAGCAAAAGATTTATAAGAGACGACAGAATTTCAGCTTTAATTTTTTCTGATATTTACATCTAGATGTGTTAAACAACTTATAACATGGCACCTTTTGTTTGAACCCACCCATTTGTTATATGTGATCAAATATATTGGAACCTGTGATTGGTAGGTGTTTCTTGTTGCCCAGGTGTGTCTTGTTAAATTGATTATTTAAATAATTAATAGCTCTGAATGTCTACTCTTGATTAGATCCCTGGGTTTTACCTGTGAAGAACGCATTTCTTGTTAAAAAGGATAAACCAACATGAAGATCAGAGATCAGTCACAGGTTCCATGTGAGAAAAACACACCATTTTGAAGCTGAGAATAGAGGGAAAATCTATCAGAGCCATTCCACGAGCATTGCGTATAGCCAATACAACAATTAGGAATGTCCTGATAAAGAAGGAAAACACTAGCCAGGGACGGTTTGTGAATGGGGGTGGAGCCAGAGAAAGTGAGTGGTAAGGAATGTTCTCTGTTGCAGTGAGACAAGGCGAGGATAAGAGGGAGAGAGACACACACCTCGAGAGAGAAAGAAAGAGAGATCCACCAGCATGACACGATTCTATTTGAAGAAGACTTTGAGAGCAAAATTATAGAGGCCATACAGCAAGATGCAAACCGCTCATCAGTAAGAATAAAAAGTAAGGTTGGAGTTCACAAAGAAATACAGAGATGTATTTGAGAAATACAGAGATGTAGTTCCAGAAGTTCTGGAACCAAGATGAACCTCTACCAAAGTGATGGAAAGGCCAAAGCGTGGAGAAAGAAAGGATCTGCTCATGACATACAAGCTCATCTGTGAAACATGGTGGAGGTAGTGTCATGGCTTGGGCTTGCATGGCTGGTTCTGGAACATTCTCACTAATCTTTATTGATGATGAACTCATGATGGAGCAGCAGATTGACTTCAGAAGTTTACAGGAACATTCTGTCTGACAATTTACAGAGAAATGCGTCCAGATGAATCAGGAGGAACTTCATCATGCAGCAAGACAACAATCCAAAACACACTTCCACCTCAACACAGGACTTCATCAGGGGGAAAGTGGAAGGTTTTAGACTGGACAAGTCCATCACCAGACCTTCACCCAACTGATCAGCACCTCACCTCCTGAAGAGGAGACTGAAGGGAGAAACCCCTGAAACACACAACTACTGAAAGAAGCTGCAGGAAAAACCTAGAAAAGCTTCACAGAAGAAAATTCAACAATTTAGTGATGTCAGTGGGTCTTGCAATAAGTCTTGATGTACTTATTGCAATAAGGGATATGCAACCAAATATTAAGTGTTATTTACTTTAAGACCATTACTTTTGCTCACCTAAAAATTGGGTGGTCTGCCACAAAAGGTGCCATGTTCTAAGCTGTTTAACACATCTAGAAGGTAAACACCAGGAAATGAAAACTGAAATTCAGATCTATCAACTCATGTTCATCTTTTGATCTCAAGCCCAAAGTCTTCAATGTATAGCAAAAAAAAAAAAAAAAAAAAATTAGAACTTGTCATTCCAATACTTTATATACTGTATGCATACTCTACGTGATCGTACAATAAGTGTGAATCACAGGTAGAATTCATACTAGGGTTACAAATATGCTGGCTGGTTCTTTAGTACTAAATGTATGAATTTTTGTGAGACTTTGATGCTAATACGTACAGTATAAACTGTTCATATGGAATCTGTAAATGGAATGTATTCATTCACATTGCTGAACATGTTTGCATAACAATAACAGGATTCTGAGCCAAATTATTATAGTTACTTTACAACTGTAATAAATAGATCAGCACAAGCTCACACTCTACAAGCTACAATTAATTCAATTTTGTTGTACTTGTACAATGACAATAAAGATATTCTATTTTGGTCTGCAGTGACTGCAACCAGCAACATGGCCAGGACAACATGGCCAAAGGCCCAGTGAGACATTGCTGTGTGAAAATACAGGGGGAATTTACCCACAGTGCAGTTTCACAGGACCAAAAATTATGGATTTTATTTTGAGTCTTAGATTTTTTCCCCCCAGATTAGGTGTTGGGACAATGTAGGGCAAGCTAGTTAGCAAAAGCTAGCTGCATTACAGGATAACTAGTGGCTACACTAGCAGCAGTGCTGTCCAGTATTCATTTTGGATTTTGGTTTTATTATTATTATTTTTTTTAAGTGAATCTTTAAGTATATGTATTGTAGGTTTAGACTGCAACTAAATAGTTTAATCTACTTCTATTTTTTAGTGTTCTGAAAAACAAACTTGTACATTTTTCCATGGTTTAATTTCACAAATATTCAGTACTGGACTCCCAAAGCTTATCCAACCCCCCAATTATGGCATTTGGCAGAAACCCTTATCCAGACCAAGATTTAAAGAAGTGCTTCGACTGTGTTAGTGAGTTAACGGAATATAACTGAGTGTGTTACCTGTTTCCTTGCAGCCTTGTTCCCCTGTGTGTCAAGTATATAAGCTGCATGAAGAGCTAGTAGACGCACCTGCTCAATAGCAATGCGACACTCTGCTATCCAATGAGCCACCACCTCCTATGGTGCAAAAATAAACACAATCATTTTACACATGAGGCAGCAGCAGCCTTTTACAGAAAAGGCTATTATTACATTTAACTCTAGGTGTCAGTAATTACTAGTGAAATCCAATTCTAACCATTAATTATTTATAGGAGTCCTAAGCATACAGTGTCACATGAACATTTGCTTGATCTGTGACCATGATGTAAAACCACAGCAAAGTGTTAACATACAGTTTGCTATCCGTAAAATAAGGACCTCTAATGCCAACTGTAATAAAAATAATTTATTATAAATGTGTGTTACCAATTGTATTAATACGTGTGTGCCTATAGAGAGAAACATACATGCTGGTACAGTTTTTTGCCAAAGGTGCTTCTGCTACCAGATCTTTGGCACAGCAGCTCCAGTGCCTGCTCTGCCAGTTCAACTGCCCTCATGCAGTGGTGCAGTCTACCCGGCCTAGCCGGCCTTGAGCTATCTCAAACCCCCGACCCTCACCTGCAAAGAGCAATACTGAGAGTTACAAACACTACCTAAAACATACTTCCAAATGGCCACGTCCTGTAAAACATGTAAATAAATTGCAGAAAGCACATTTTAAATGCACAATGCCTTGCAAATGTCTGTCGTGCCATCAGCCTCTATTATCTGAAGCGAAGACACAATTCTCAGGCATGCCCCAGTATGATAAAGCTACGAAACATCTCATTCCCTTCTCAGGGAAAATGGTTACATACATAACCCAGATGTTCCCTTTCAAAGGGAAGTCAACGTTGCGTGAGCTCCACGCTGTGAGAACGACAATACCCACTCAGTCATATTGAGGGTACGGCCTGTATAAAAAGATCAGATCCCGAGGGTCACTGCAAGACATTCAAGCCTGGGGTGGAATGTATATCCAGGCTGTAATATCAAATGAATATGTGAGGCATATACCAGCCCACTGCAGCACACACATCCTGTAAGGGTACCCCTTTGGATAAAGCCTTTGAAGAGGCAACACCCCTAGTGGAATGAGTCCTTATGACCAGAGGTGTAGCAAGACCGCGCACCTCATAAGCGATAGGGATTGCTTCCACTATTCAATTAGATATGCGCTGCTTTGACACAACATCACTTCTACTGTTGCTATCAAAGCAGACCAGAAGCTGCTCTAACTTACACCACTGGCCGGCGTGATAGACGTAAGCACAAAGAGCCCTTACTGGACACAGTAGGTACAATTTCTTTTGTTCCAGTGTGAAGAATGGGGGGGGGGGCACAGAAAGCCTGCAACACAACTGGCTGGGCAACAGATGTAGGCACTTTAGGAATATAAGACATGTAAAGAGAGCCTCTGTGTGCCAGTGTCCCACAAAGATTTACTGTTATTCTTGCACAATTTTTCCTTCAGTCTTTTTTTCATACAATAACTTTGGACACCAGTGCTAATGTCCTTACACCTGCTTATATTTCTCTGTGCACATGACTGTTCTGTCCCAACTGTTCCACAAGAGTAAGCAAAATGATTCACTTGTTGATATTACATTTTATTCCTAGTTAAGTAAAGTGATAAACTGATTAATGTACCAAAGAGGCTGGGTCTCTGTCTGAGAATTAAAATAGGACTAGTGATCAGCCACTTACTGGACACTTGACAAAACAGGATGTAGGGGCTGGCAGCTAAACAGGAACTCAAGACACAGAAGGAACAGAGAGGTTTCAAGTAAACCAATTTAAAAAGCAGCACTAGCTTGTAGGCCTCTGTAGCATCTCAGCAAGGAATGGCCCATCTCCTGGATCTTTTTACACTACAGCTGCTGTTTGGTGAGTTTATATATGCAAAATACCAGATAGGAGTAAATTATAAATAACTGTCATTAGAGTAACTGGTGTTCAGGACTTTATTGAAATTATTAGTCTGTAGTATATCTAGGGATAGAATGCAGTCATATAACAGTCTGAACAGAAATGTATCTGAAAGCAGTTTTTAATGTCAGTGTAACAGTTTCAAACCAAATCTTGTGATTTTGAGTAAACTCTGAACTGAAGCAGTCGCTAAATGTGGACACAGTGATTGATGTATCTGTTCTCTTAATGTAGTGGTATTCTTACAGGTTTCTTTACACCGTGTCTCCTTGAGATCACTTCAGCTGATCATTTATCTGTCCGTCCTGGAAAGGACATCACCCTGCTCTGTAACATCACTAATTATTCTGAGATATCGTGGTATCGACTGAGATCTGAGGAGGTGAAGCTGCTGATATCTGCTGAGAAATTAAAGCTGAAGAAAACCTTTTCCCTCAGTTATAATGTGAACAAGAGTCACTTTGATATGACAGAAAGCAGCAGTTCAGTCAGTTTAGTGATTATTGGAGTTAGAGAGACAGATCTGGGATTTTATTTCTGTGGAGGTCGAAACGACGCAACACACATTCAGTTTGGGAAACTCATCAGACTGGACTTTACAGGTGGGTGCCAATACTTTATTTAACCTGACTGCTGCTGTCTTTATGTATATTTATATATTTGTTTAGTGTTGCATCATATAACTTAATTTTCATCAAGGTTTTAGAATAACACCATACATTTAACAAAACATAAATATTTAGGCTTTTCACCAATTCTGATCATCAGAATAAAGTGAAATTAAATTAAAGACTAAGGAGACAGTACATTTCTTGAATTGTTAGTATAAAAGGTTTATTGAACAGACACTTCTCACTCAAGATGATCAGCTGATCACTTCTTCAGCAGATAAATATTTAAATAGCAGAATCAAGTTTATTGTCTTGTGTATAGAGAGACAAAGTTTGTGAACCCTTTGGAGTTACCAGGGTTTGTGCACTGATTACTGATATACTGTGATCTGATCTTTATCTGAGTCAGAATTATAGACAAACACAGTTTGACTAAACTAATAACACACATGTAGTAGTAGTTTTCAGGAGTTTATCGAGCATACTGAGTAATAATTCACAGTGCAGGCTGGAAAAAGTAAGTGAACCCCTGCACTAACAACTTCTCCAAAAGCTAACTGGAGTCAGGTGTTTAAATTGAGGAGATGAGATTGGAGGTGTGGGGTGTACAGGTGCTTTACCCTTTAAATAAAGACACAAATTCCAGTTACTGAC